>NC_134355.1:15898230-16198230 GCF_048569485.1 Anomaloglossus baeobatrachus | reverse complement strand
TGAGGACTCGCTGACTGTTCCTATATGAGGACTCGCTGACTGTTCCTATATGAGAACTCGCTGACTGTTCCTATATGAGGACTCGCTGACTGTTCCTATATGAGAACTCGCTGACTGTTCCTATATGAGAACTCGCTGACTGTTCCTATATGAGAACTCACTGACTGTCCCTATATGAGGACTCGCTGACTGTTCCTATATGAGGGCTCGCTGACTGTTCCTATATGAGGCTCGCTGACTGTTCCTATATGAGGACTCACTGACTGTTCCTATATGAGGACTCGCTGACTGTTCCTATATGAGGACTCGCTGACTGTTCCTATATGAGGACTCGCTGACTGTTCCTATATGAGGACTCGCTGACTGTTCCTATATGAGGACTTGCTGACTGTTCTTATATGAGGACTCGCTGACTGTTCCTATATGAGGACTCACTGACTGTTCCTATATGAGGACTCGCTGACTGTCCCTATATGAGGACTCGCTGACTGTTCCTGTCGCAGGCGGCGGGGCGCTGGGCTCGCTAACTCTCGGGTCCGGCGCTGCAGCTGCTGCTGCTCGGTGGCTCGAGTGGTGGGCCGGATCCGGGGACTCGAGCGGCGCTCCTCGCCCGTGAGTGAAAGGGGTAGTTTGGTTTGGGGATTGAGTCCGTGACGCCACCCACGGGTTGTGGTGAAGATGGGCACCACCGCTTCTGGTGACGGGGATCCCGGGAGCGATGTTAGGGAGCAGCTGGGATGTTGTTTTCCCCCTCCATGGGTAGGGGTTGGTGGTCCCGGGGCCCGGTGGTGTGACGGGGAGGCAGGGTTGGCGAGGTGCGGGGTTGCTGGGACAGCGCGGCGCGGTGCCAGATGGCACTGGTGTACTCACTCAGGCAGAAAGTCACAAAGTCCTCGGTAAACCAAACGGCTGGATGGACGGGTCCCGCAGCCGGCTGCAGTGTCTCTCCCTGGACAGGTGATGGCGGCTGTCTTTCCCTGCACCTTAATGTACTGTTTTGGCTCCGATGGCTTCCCAACGGTAGCCCGCTCCCCGGCGTATGGGTGCCTGAGGATCCCATTTTGCCCGCAGGCGCTGGCCCTTGGATTTCTAGCTTGTGGCGGTAGCTGTATATCCTCCGGTGCGGACGGTTGCCTTCTAACGGGTCTTTGGTTGTTAGGAAACGCCTGGTTTTCCGGTCACTAAAGGATTTGACCTTTGTCGGCGGCTCCAAGCCTGGTCGGGGTCCGCAGGCCCTGCCTGGTGTGCTGGCTTCACTTCGCTCCCCGGTTCGGTACCGGCGGGCCACCGCCTGACCCCGGTCCTACGGTTCCGCGTTGATCCACCCCTCCTGCAGACGGCTACCACCGTCTGCCAACCTTGCTGTCAGTGCCTGGGCTCCCTCCCAGACACCAGCGGTAGCTCCTCTCTCTTTCACTGTCACAACTCAACTGCTCCTTTTCCCGCCTCCAGGCCTGTGAACTCCTCGGTGGGTGGGGCCAACTGCCTGGCTCCACCCCACCTGGTGTGGACATCAGCCCCTGGAGGGAGGCAACAAGGATTTTGTGTCTGGCTAATGTTACTGTCCTGGGGGTGGGGGTGTGCTTGTCTTACCTGTGACGACCTGGCTAGTCCAGGGCGCCACATTCCTATATAAGGACTCGCTGACTGTTCCTATATGAGGCTCGCTGACTGTTCCTATATGAGGACTCGCTGACTGTTCCTATATGAGAACTCGCTGACTGTTCCTATATGAGGACTCGCTGACTGTTCCTATATGAGGGCTCGCTGACTGTTCCTATATGAGGACTCGCTGACTGTTCCTATATGAGAACTCTCTGACTGTTCCTATATGAGAACTCGCTGACTGTTCCTATATGAGGACTCGCTGACTGTTCCTATATGAGGACTCGCTGACTGTTCCTATATGAGGACTCGCTGACTGTTCTTATATGAGGACTCACTGACTGTTCCTATATGAGAACTCTCTGACTGTTCCTATATGAGAACTCACTGACTGTTCCTATATGAGGACTCACTGACTGTTCCTATATGAGAACTCTCTGACTGTTCCTATATGAGAACTCTCTGACTGTTCCTATATGAGGACTCGCTGACTGTTCCTATATGAGGACTCGCTGACTGTTCCTATATGAGGACTCTCTGACTGTTCCTATATGAGGACTCGCTGACTGTTCCTATATGAGAACTCTCTGACTGTTCCTATATGAGAACTCTCTGACTGTTCCTATATGAGGACTCACTGACTGTTCCTATATGAGGACTCGCTGACTGTTCCTATATGAGAACTCACTGACTGTTCCTATATGAGAACTCTCTGACTGTTCCTATATGAGGACTCACTGACTGTTCCTATATGAGGACTCGCTGACTGTTCCTATATGAGGACTCACTGACTGTTCCTATATGAGAACTCTCTGACTGTTCCTATATGAGGACTCACTGACTGTTCCTATATGAGAACTCGCTGACTGTTCCTATATGAGAACTCGCTGACTGTTCCTATATGAGGACTCACTGACTGTTCCTATATGAGAACTCTCTGACTGTTCCTATATGAGGACTCACTGACTGTTCCTATATGAGGACTCGCTGACTGTTCCTATATGAGGACTCGCTGACTGTTCCTATATGAGGACTCACTGACTGTTCCTATATGAGAACTCTCTGACTGTTCCTATATGAGGACTCACTGACTGTTCCTATATGAGAACTCGCTGACTATTCCTATATGAGAACTCTCTGACTGTTCCTATATGAGAACTCGCTGACTGTTCCTATATGAGAACTCACTGACTGTTCCTATATGAGGACTCACTGACTGTTCCTATATGAGGACTCGCTGACTGTTCCTATATGAGGATTCGCTGACTGTTCCTATATGAGAACTCTCTGACTGTTCCTATATGAGGACTCACTGACTGTTCCTATATGAGGACTCGCTGACTGTTCCTATATGAGGACTCACTGACTGTTCCTATATGAGGACTCGCTGACTGTTCCTATATGAGGACTCGCTGACTGTTCCTATATGAGGACTCGCTGACTGTTCCTATATGAAGACTCGCTGACTGTTCCTATATGAGGACTCGCTGACTGTTCCTATATGAGGACTCGCTGACTGTTCCTATATGAGGACTCACTGACTGTTCCTATATGAGGCTCACTGACTGTTCCTATATGAGGACTCGCTGACTGTTCCTATATGAGAACTCTCTGACTGTTCCTATATGAGGACTCGCTGACTGTTCCTATATGAGGACTCACTGACTGTTCCTATATGAGAACTCTCTGACTGTTCCTATATGAGAACTCTCTGACTGTTCCTATATGAGAACTCACTGACTGTTCCTATATGAGGACTCACTGACTGTTCCTATATGAGAACTCACTGACTCTTCCTATATGAGGACTCGCTGACTGTTCCTATATGAGAACTCGCTGACTGTTCCTATATGAGAACTCACTGACTGTTCCTATATGAGGACTCGCTGACTGTTCCTATATGAGAACTCACTGACTGTTCCTATATGAGAACTCACTGACTCTTCCTATATGAGGACTCGCTGACTGTTCCTATATGAGGACTCACTGACTGTTCCTATATGAGAACTCACTGACTCTTCCTATATGAGGACTCGCTGACTGTTCCTATATGAGGACTCGCTGACTGTTCCTATATGGGGACTCGCTGACTGTGCCTATATGAGAACTCACTGACTGTTCCTATATGAGGACTCGCTGACTGTTCCTATATGAGGACTCACTGACTGTTCCTATATGAGGACTCGCTGACTGTGCCTATATGAGAACTCACTGACTGTTCCTATATGAGGACTCGCTGACTGTTCCTATATGAGAACTCACTGACTGTTCCTATATGAGGACTCGCTGACTGTGCCTATATGAGGGCTCGCTGACTGTTCCTATATGAGGACTCGCTGACTGTTCCTATATGAGGACTCGCTGACTGTTCCTATATGAGGACTCGCTGACTGTTCCTATATGAGGACTCACTGACTGTGCCTATATGAGGACTCGCTGACTGTTCCTATATGAGGACTCACTGACTGTTCCTATATGAGGACTCGCTGACTGTTCCTATATGAGGACTCACTGACTGTTCCTATATGAGGACTCGCTGACTGTTCCTATATGAGGACTCGCTGACTGTTCCTATATGAGGACTCACTGACTGTGCCTATATGAGGACTCGCTGACTGTTCCTATATGAGGACTCGCTGACTGTTCCTATATGAGGACTCGCTGACTGTTCCTATATGAGGACTCGCTGACTGTTCCTATATGAGAACTCACTGACTGTTCCTATATGAGGACTCACTGACTGTTCCTATATGAGAACTCGCTGACTGTTCCTATATGAGAACTCGCTGACTGTTCCTATATGAGAACTCGCTGACTGTTCCTATATGAGAACTCGCTGACTGTTCCTATATGAGGACTCGCTGACTGCTCCTATATGAGGACTCGCTGACTGTGCCTATATGAGGACTCGCTGACTGTTCCTATATGAGGACTCGCTGACTGTTCCTATATGAGAACTCGCTGACTGTTCCTATATGAGGACTCGCTGACTGTTCCTATATGAGGACTCGCTGACTGTTCCTATATGAAGACTCGCTGACTGTTCCTATATGAGGACTCGCTGACTGTTCCTATATGAGGACTCTCTGACTGTTCCTATATGAGAACTCGCTGACTGTTCCTATATGAGGACTCACTGACTGTTCCTATATGAGAACTCGCTGACTGTTCCTATATGAGGACTCGCTGACTGTGCCTATATGAGAACTCGCTGACTGTTCCTATATGAGAACTCTCTGACTGTTCCTATATGAGGACTCGCTGACTGTTCCTATATGAGGACTCACTGACTGTTCCTATATGAGGCTCACTGACTGTTCCTATATGAGGCTCACTGACTGTTCCTATATGAGGCTCGCTGACTGTGCCTATATGAGAACTGTCTGACTGTTCCTATATGAGAACTCGCTGACTGTTCCTATATGAGGACTCACTGACTGTTCCTATATGAGGCTCACTGACTGTTCCTATATGAGGCTCGCTGACTGTGCCTATATGAGAACTGGCTGACTGTTCCTATATGAGGACTCACTGACTGTTCCTATATGAGAACTCGCTGACTGTTCCTATATGAGGACTCGCTGACTGTGCCTATATGAGAACTCGCTGACTGTTCCTATATGAGAACTCGCTGACTGTTCCTATATGAGGACTCACTGACTGTTCCTATATGAGGCTCACTGACTGTTCCTATATGAGGCTCGCTGACTGTGCCTATATGAGAACTGGCTGACTGTTCCTATATGAGGACTCACTGACTGTTCCTATATGAGAACTCGCTGACTGTTCCTATATGAGGACTCGCTGACTGTTCCTATATGAGAACTCGCTGACTGTTCCTATATGAGGACTCGCTGACTGTTCCTATATGAGGACTCACTGACTGTGCCTATATGAGAACTCGCTGACTGTTCCTATATGAGGACTCGCTGACTGTTCCTATATGAGGACTCACTGACTGTGCCTATATGAGAACTCGCTGACTGTTCCTATATGAGAACTCACTGACTGTTCCTATATGAGGACTCGCTGACTGTTCCTATATGAGGACTCACTGACTGTGCCTATATGAGGACTCACTGACTGTTCCTATATGAGGACTCGCTGACTGTTCCTATATGAGGACTCGCTGACTGTTCCTATATGAGAACTCGCTGACTGTTCCTATATGAGGATTCGCTGACTGTTCCTATATGAGGGCTCGCTGACTGTTCCTATATGAGGACTCGCTGACTGTGCCTATATGAGGACTCGCTGACTATTCCTATATGAGGACTCGCTGACTGTGCCTATATGAGGACTCGCTGACTGTTCCTATATGAGGACTCGCTGACTGTTCCTATATGAAGACTCGCTGACTGTTCCTATATGAGGGCTCGCTGACTGTTCCTATATGAGGGCTCGCTGACTGTTCCTATATGAGGACTCGCTGACTGTTCCTATATGAGGACTCACTGACTGTTCCTATATGAGGACTCACTGACTGTTCCTATATGAGGACTCACTGACTGTGCCTATATGAGGACTCACTGACTGTGCCTATATGAGGACTCGCTGACTGTGCCTATATGAGGACTCGCTGACTGTTCCTATATGAGGACTCGCTGACTGTGCCTATATGAGGACTCACTGACTGTGCCTATATGAGGACTCGCTGACTGTGCCTATATGAGGACTCACTGACTGTGCCTATATGAGGACTCGCTGACTGTGCCTATATGAGGACTCGCTGACTGTGCCTATATGAGGACTCGCTGACCGTTCCTATATGAGGACTCGCTGACTGTTCCTATATGAGGACTCACTGACTGTTCCTATATGAGGACTCGCTGACTGTGCCTATATGAGGACTCGCTGACTGTTCCTATATGAGGACTCGCTGACTGTTCCTATATGAGGACTCGCTGACTGTGCCTATATGAGGACTCACTGACTGTGCCTATATGAGGACTCGCTGACTGTTCCTATATGAGGACTCACTGACTGTTCCTATATGAGGACTCACTGACTGTGCCTATATGAGGACTCACTGACTGTGCCTATATGAGGACTCGCTGACTGTGCCTATATGAGAACTCGCTGACTGTTCCTATATGAGGATTCGCTGACTGTTCCTATATGAGGGCTCGCTGACTGTTCCTATATGAGGACTCGCTGACTGTGCCTATATGAGGACTCGCTGACTATTCCTATATGAGGACTCGCTGACTGTGCCTATATGAGGACTCGCTGACTGTTCCTATATGAGGACTCGCTGACTGTTCCTATATGAGGACTCGCTGACTGTTCCTATATGAGGACTCGCTGACTGTGCCTATATGAGGACTCGCTGACTGTGCCTATATGAGGACTCGCTGACTGTGCCTATATGAGGACTCGCTGACCGTTCCTATATGAGGACTCGCTGACTGTTCCTATATGAGGACTCACTGACTGTTCCTATATGAGGACTCGCTGACTGTGCCTATATGAGGACTCGCTGACTGTTCCTATATGAGGACTCGCTGACTGTTCCTATATGAGGACTCGCTGACTGTGCCTATATGAGGACTCACTGACTGTGCCTATATGAGGACTCGCTGACTGTTCCTATATGAGGACTCACTGACTGTTCCTATATGAGGACTCACTGACTGTGCCTATATGAGGACTCACTGACTGTGCCTATATGAGGACTCGCTGACTGTTCCTATATGAGAACTCGCTGACTGTTCCTATATGAGGATTCGCTGACTGTTCCTATATGAGGGCTCGCTGACTGTTCCTATATGAGGACTCGCTGACTGTGCCTATATGAGGACTCGCTGACTATTCCTATATGAGGACTCGCTGACTGTGCCTATATGAGGACTCGCTGACTGTTCCTATATGAGGACTCGCTGACTGTTCCTATATGAAGACTCGCTGACTGTTCCTATATGAGGGCTCGCTGACTGTTCCTATATGAGGGCTCGCTGACTGTTCCTATATGAGGACTCGCTGACTGTTCCTATATGAGGACTCGCTGACTGTTCCTATATGAGGACTCGCTGACTATTCCTATATGAGGACTCGCTGACTGTGCCTATATGAGGACTCGCTGACTGTTCCTATATGAGGACTCGCTGACTGTTCCTATATGAAGACTCGCTTACTGTTCCTATATGAGGGCTCGCTGACTGTTCCTATATGAGGACTCGCTGACTGTTCCTATATGAGGACTCGCTGACTGTTCCTATATGAGGACTCGCTGACTGTTCCTATATGAGGACTCACTGACTGTTCCTATATGAGGACTCACTGACTGTTCCTATATGAGGACTCACTGACTGTGCCTATATGAGGACTCACTGACTGTGCCTATATGAGGACTCGCTGACTGTGCCTATATGAGGACTCGCTGACTGTTCCTATATGAGGACTCGCTGACTGTGCCTATATGAGGACTCACTGACTGTGCCTATATGAGGACTCGCTGACTGTGCCTATATGAGGACTCACTGACTGTGCCTATATGAGGACTCGCTGACTGTGCCTATATGAGGACTCGCTGACTGTGCCTATATGAGGACTCGCTGACCGTTCCTATATGAGGACTCGCTGACTGTTCCTATATGAGGACTCACTGACTGTTCCTATATGAGGACTCGCTGACTGTGCCTATATGAGGACTCGCTGACTGTTCCTATATGAGGACTCGCTGACTGTTCCTATATGAGGACTCGCTGACTGTGCCTATATGAGGACTCACTGACTGTGCCTATATGAGGACTCGCTGACTGTTCCTATATGAGGACTCACTGACTGTTCCTATATGAGGACTCACTGACTGTGCCTATATGAGGACTCACTGACTGTGCCTATATGAGGACTCGCTGACTGTGCCTATATGAGGACTCACTGACTGTTCCTATATGAGGACTCACTGACTGTTCCTATATGAGGACTCGCTGACTGTTCCTATATGAGGACTCGCTGACTGTGCCTATATGAGGACTCACTGACTGTGCCTATATGAGGACTCGCTGACTGTGCCTATATGAGGACTCACTGACTGTGCCTATATGAGGACTCGCTGACTGTGCCTATATGAGGACTCGCTGACTGTGCCTATATGAGGACTCACTGACTGTTCCTATATGAGGACTCGCTGACTGTTCCTATATGAGAACTCGCTGACTGTTCCTATATGAGGACTCGCTGACTGTTCCTATATGAGGACTCGCTGACTGTTCCTATATGAGGACTCGCTGACTGTGCCTATATGAGAACTCACTGACTGTTCCTATATGAGAACTCACTGACTGTTCCTATATGAGAACTCGCTGACTGTTCCTATATGAGGACTCGCTGACTGTTCCTATATGAGGACTCGCTGACTGTTCCTATATGAGACTCGCTGACTGTTCCTATATGAGGACTCGCTGACTGTTCCTATATGAGACTCGCTGACTGTTCCTATATGAGGACTCGCTGACTGTTCCTATATGAGGACTCGCTGACTGTTCCTATATGAGGACTCGCTGACTGTTCCTATATCAGGACTCGCTGACTGTTCCTATATGAGGACTCGCTGACTGTTCCTATATGAGGACTCGCTGACTGTTCCTATATGAGGACTCGCTGACTGTTCCTATATCAGGACTCGCTGACTGTTCCTATATGAGGACTCACTGACTGTTCCTATATGAGGACTCACTGACTGTTCCTATATGAGACTCGCTGATTGTTCCTATATGAGGACTCGCTGACTGTTCCTATATGAGGACTCGCTGACTGTTCCTATATCAGGACTCGCTGACTGTTCCTATATGAGGACTCACTGACTGTTCCTATAGAGGACTCGCTGACTGTTCCTATATGAGGACTCACTGACTGTTCCTATAGAGGACTCACTGACTGTTCCTATATGAGGACTCGCTGACGTTGTACATTTAGGCTCAGTTCACACATGCAGTAATCATCCGTTAGAACACAACTTTTTGAAAGCCGTTTTGAAAATATCGAGTTTTGCAGGATCCGTTTTTCACCATTGTAATCTATGGAGTCCGGATCCGTTACTTGATCGCTATTTATCCTTCAAAAATCAATATTTTCAAAACCATTTTTAAAAAGTTGTGTTGTATCTGGCGATTTCCGGCCGTGTGAGGTTCAGACTGTTCCGCTCTTCTGCTTCTACAGTCGCTTTGTAGATTTCCTCTTTTCATGGATACAATTATCCTCCGGAGCTGCAGTTCGGGATGATTCTGCCGCACAGCGATGTCTTCGCCTCCTGCGGTGATCGTCACCTTTTCTTACTTTCCGAGCTGTTGCTGGATAACAATCGCTCTGGAGTGTGGACTAATTATAGATGGCAGAAATGGATCCATCATCGCCCGCTTACCGTTGGACGGGGAGAATGGGGGGGGGCTCTGAAGTTCAGGTCGCTACAGGGAAATGATATTCCCAAAAGTAAATGAGTCCAGACGTCGATGACCGGTCGTGTCCTTAAGCGGTCACTCTAATCTACATGATGAAGAATACGACTCGGGGACATTAACGAGGCGTCGCTGCGCCCTGAACATGAAGCACCTGTTACGTTTGTTCCGGCCATATTAACTTATGGGGGGCTGTTGTTTTGGTCACAGAAACTAGAAAAGGCCGGTCCATATAGTGCAGCAGACGTCTAAAGACCCCCTTTTAAACAATCAGTTCCATGTGAAATTTTAGGCAATTTCTGTCAGGTGTTATTAGGTCACCAGGTGTAAGAATAATTAACCGTCATCCAATTGTTACGTTACCCCAGACCAGAACCCTAAATTATCAGACCATAGAGAGACCAGACCCAAAAATATCAGATTTCAGACTGGACTCATTAGATTCCAGGCTAGCCATAAAAATGATTAGACCACAGACCAGACCCCCAAAAAAACCTTGGATTGAACCCCTAAATTATAAGACCCTGGACCAGATCCCTAAAGTATGAGACTCCAGACCACTCCTCTAAATTATCAAACTTCAAATCAGAGGCAAAAATATTTAGTCCCCAGAACCCTAAACTACTAGGCATCAGGCCACTGTCATGGGGTGTGAGGGTATAACAGGGGATCGGGGCTCCTAGACTGGCCCTCAGGCTAGGGGGTTTTGGCTGTCCCTAATCCCAGAGATACTTCTAATGGTGAAGATGTCTGGGCCAACTTCCTCTCCCTGCTCCTCACCAGCGCTGATCTAATCATCTTTGTTTCCCAACTCAGGGGAGGACCGGGACAGAAGTGGTGGAACCAACAAATAAAGAAAAACATGGAAACCAAAAACTATCACACACCTTGCACACACCCAGATTTAAGACAATATGTGATACGGAGGAAATAAAGAGCAGGGAGGAAATAACCAGACGAGAGGATTTCCACAGTACACTAAGCAGCACAAAAAAAATCACCAGCAACCAGAACTCAACAGCACATGGACTGGTTTAGCAAAAGCTATAGTCGGCATGGGAAGACAGGCTCCACCATCTTGAAAAGGTGAAGAGTAACTGTGATAGGTCTCCCACAAGATGTCATCCAAGAGGTAACCAGCAGCCTAGCAGAAATGAGCCCAATCACTAATGAGCACACAGCTGGTCGATGACCGAGCCTGTCTGTGCAACTCAGAGGCACCGGAGAAGGCATAGTGAGGAGTGTCATTCTGCAGTGTGAACAGCGTCTGATGCCGCCATGACACTTCGTGAGTTTAGAGCCAAACACCGTGTGATAACTGATCTTAAAGAAATTTTGGACCCCAAACCAAACCGAAATTATCAGCCCCAAATCAGAGCCAAAAATAGATAAATTCCAGCCTAGATTAAAAAGAAAAAGACCCTGTACCCTGCCCCTAAATGATCAAATCCAGGAAAAGATCCCAGATCCATAGTAATTACACCCAGGATCAAATAAAAAAATTATTGGGCTGAAAAGTCCTTTTTTCATAGATTATAGTGTGATTTCTTCTGATTACCCATTGTGTGGTGAGCGGGGGAGGTGTGCGGATAATGTGACTCAGCCGACGCTCGGTATATAGACGACTATCACCGATGAGTGTGAAGAGTCTGCAGTCGCAGCATTAATTAGCGGCGTTAATCCCATTGTCTTGAGTGAATGAAGCGTCCTCCGTCAGATGTGTCTTGTAATTTCTTCAATAAACATTATTGTTTAAAGCCATAAATGAAGCTCATTAGAGCAGCGCGGCGCCATCTCGTCTCGCCGTATGATGCGACATTTCACTTATTAGGGAGCCCGGCTTCATTAGGAAGACTTATTACTGCGGTGGTATTTATATCATTTAGCTTGATTAAATTCAGCTCTGAGAATGCGACGTACAGTAGATTTGTGTCATTATTTTTGGGAGTCCATGCTGCTTTAGTTAATTCACTTTTTATTAACTCGTGGTAGATATTGTTATAAGAAGAGTGTATATCAGATCGGAGCACTCATACGTTGCCCCATACTGTAAGACTGCGGGGTGCCTGTTATCGCTCTGTATATACTGTATAAACTGTGATATACTGTAATCCAATGAGTATAATGTGATGGTGTAAAACTGCCGGCACTAGATGGCGCTAGAAATCAGGAGCTTATATAAATAGCTGCTTTCCAGGAAAAGGGGCAGAGCGTGGCTGAAGTCACATGGTGGGATGGGGGCCGCCTCTGCACTTGAATGGAGGCATCAAACAAATCCCAAGGAGGAGGCGCATCCTATCGGGGTGCTTTAGAGAAGTCTGCGAAACATACTGCCATAATGATTGTCACGCTCATATTTCACGGTTCCGCTGTGCGGAGCATTTTGCATTTGGTATGCTTTTGTCACGACTCTGCTATGCGGAGCATTTTGCATTTGAAAATGCTCTGCTATGTGTTTTGTGCACTTGCTGAAAGGTTGACTTTCAGCGCTAGGGTCCACGCTGGTTTTGGGAGGTGCCTTCATTCCTGGTGATTGCTCTGTTTCTTTACTGAGCTTGCTCTGTTTGAACTTCGCCAATTGTACTTCCTCTTTGCTCCGTGTGCTCTTGGCTCTTGTCTGGTGTACGTTTTCTGATCTTGGCTTCTGACCTCGGACCTCTTCCTGACCACGTCTCTATCTGCTCCCTGAACCTTATACATTACCTCCCAGCTTCTGACCTCGGATCTCTTCTTGACCATATCTTTGCCTGCTCGCTGAACCTTATACATTACCTCCCTGCTTATGACCTTGAACTTCTTCCTGACCACATCTCTGTCTGCTCCCTGAACCTTATACGTCACCTCCCGGCTTCTGACCTCAGACCTCTTCCTGACCATGTCTATGTCTGCTCCTTGAACCTTATAAGTTACTTCCCGGCTTCTGACCTCAGACCTCTTCCTGACTATGTCTCTGTCTGTTCCCTGAATCCTATATGTTATCTCCTTGCTCCTGACTTCAGAGCTCTTCCTGACCACGTCTCAGTCTGCTCCCTGAACCTTATACATTAACTCCCGGCTTCTGACCTCGGACCTCTTCCTGACCATGTCTTTTTCTTCTCCCTGAATCTTATACATTACATCCCGGCTTCTGACCCTTGACCTCTTCCTGACCACATCTCTGTCTGCTCCCTGAACCTTATATGTTACCTCCTGGCTTCTGACTTCAGAGCTCTTCCAGACCACGTCTCTGTCTGCTCCCTGAACCTTATACATTAACTCCTGGCTTCTGACCTCAGACCTCTTCCTGACCATGTCTTTTTCTGCTCCCTGAATCTTATGCATTAACTCCCGGCTTCTGACCTCGGATCTCTTCCTGACCACATCTTTTTCTGCTCCCTGAATCTTATACATTACCTCCCGGCTTCTGACAGCGGACCTCTTCCTCACCATGTCTCTGCTCCCTTAACCTTATACATTAACTCCCGGCTTCTGACCTCGGACCTCTTTCTGACCAAGTCTTTTTCTGCTCCTTGAACCTTATACATTACCTCCCAGCTTCTGACCTCAGACCTCTTCCTGACCACATATGTCTGCTCCCTGAATCTTGTACATTACCTCCTGGCTTATGATCCTGGCTTGTCTGACTACCTTCCTATTCATACTGCACGTAGCCTGTAGCATCCCACCATGCCTTCCACTCAGGTGTGGCTGTAAGTGGCAGCATGGCCTCCAACGGCACAGATGAAGCACATGGAGATGGAAGTGGTTTGGGTCAAGAGAGGCGTGTGGGAAGTTCTTGAAGGTCTACGGAACATTCAGGCCTCCGGAAGCCCGATGAAGTGGATGTGAAAATAATCACAGCACCCGCAGAACAACATGGCGCCGTCTACTGAAATATCTTCCCCAAGGGATAAAGGAAAGCGGTAAACAGTCGTATGCTCAGGGCGGAGCACCGCATAGTGCTGGTGATGAGACCGGAGTAAAGTCCGAAAACCTCAACTGCGAGACATGCGATGACGGAAGACGTCTGCCGATGGCGGGAGCGTCTTACCCCCCATACTGCAGATTTATATGTGAAGATGAGGTCAGCGTAGCTCTAATTGCAATCAGACAGCGAGGCCCGAGTGTTACGTGATAGAGGCGCGATTGTGCTTTACACCGCGGCTAATTAGTCATTTGTTCCTGAGATTAGTCGTGTTGTGTGATGAGGCCGCTCATTATCAGCCGGAGTGAACAATATGTCTGAACCTTGGTCTGGCTGATGCTTAAGAGGACATTAAACTGAAATATTATGTAATTACATTTTTAGAGCGCTGCTCGTAACTCCTCCGCCTCACGGAATGGAACTTGGGTAAGCCAAGGCGTCGATTCTGCATTTTTTCAGTTTTATGTATTATTAGTGACTGATAACTCCATCTGTACAAGGAAGAAAAGTTGTAATTACCCCTGGAGTTTAGAATATTGCCACCGAGTACGTGTGCCACAGCCGGCACGTGGCCATGTCTGCCGGGCAGTGTAGTGTTCCCATGAGGTCTGGAGGACGTTTTGCCCCTTCATCCAGCCTTTGTGAGGTGACCCTGATGTTAAAGGAGTCCGAGCTCACAGTCTAGTTATTGCATTGGGCTGGGGTCTGGGGTCTGGGCTCTATGCAGTGTCATCTTCTCCACCCACCACGTCTGTATGGACCCTGTGCACTGGGTACAGTCATGGGGAAAAGAGAAGGGTCTTCCCCAAACTGTTCCAATAAAGCTAAAATTGACCAGAATGTCTTGTGCTGAAGATTAAGATTTCCCCTAAGAGGCCACGGCCACCCCCTGACAACAGCCCGGAGCATCTTCCTCCTCCACCACCATCTGTACAGCGGCACAATACAGTCAGGGGGTGACGTCCTCCATCACCAAACCCAGACTCCTCCATCAGACGCAGATAGAGAAGTGTGATCCGTCCCTGCACAGAACACGTCACCTCCAGAGCCCAGTGGTGGCGACTTTACACTGCTCCATCCAATGCTCGTCATTGTGCTTGGTGATGTACGGCTCAGCATTGTGCTTGGTGATGTATGGCTCAGCATTGTGCTTGGTGATGTATGGCTCAGCATTGTGCTTGGTGATGTATGGCTCAGTATTGTGCTTGGTGATGTACGGCTCGGCATTGTGCTTGGTGATGTACGGCTCAGCATTGTGCTTGGTGATGTACGGCTCGGCATTGTGCTTGGTGATGTACGGCTCGTCATTGTGCTTGGTGATGTACGGCTCAGCATTGTGCTTGGTGATGTACGGCTCAGCATTGTGCTTGGTGATGTACGGTTCAGCATTGTGCTTGGTGATGTATGGCTCAGCATTGTGCTTGGTGATGTACAGCTCGGCATTGTGCTTGGTGATGTACGGCTCGGCATTGTGCTTGGTGATGTATGGCTCAGCATTGTGCTTGGTGATGTATGGCTCGGCATTGTGCTTGGTGATGTATGGCTCAGCATTGTGCTTGGTGATGTACGGCTCAGCATTGTGCTTGGTGATGTACGGCTCGGCATTGTGCTTGGTGATGTACGGCTCAGCATTGTGCTTGGTGATGTACGGCTCAGCATTGTGCTTGGTGAAGTACGGCTCAGCATTGTGCTTGGTGATGCATGGCTCGGCCTTGTGCTTGGTGATGTATGGCTCAGCATTGTGCTTGGTGATGTATGGCTCAGCATTGTGCTTGGTGATGTACGGCTCAGCATTGTGCTTGGTGATGTATGGCTCGGCATTGTGCTTGGTGATGTACGGCTCGGCATTGTGCTTGGTGATGTACGGCTCAGCATTGTGCTTGGTGAAGTACGGCTCAGCATTGTGCTTGGTGATGTACGGCTCGGCATTGTGCTTGGTGATGTACGGCTCGGCATTGTGCTTGGTGATGTATGGCTCGGCATTGTGCTTGGTGATGTATGGCTCAGCATTGTGCTTGGTGATGTATGGCTCGGCATTGTGCTTGGTGATGTATGGCTCAGCATTGTGCTTGGGGATGTATGGCTCAGCATTGTGCTTGGTGATGTACGGCTCGACATTGTGCTTGGTGATGTATGGCTCAGCATTGTGCTTGGTGAAGTACGGTTCGGCATTGTGCTTGGTGATGTACGGCTCGGCATTGTGCTTGGTGATGTATGGTTCGGCATTGTGCTTGGTGATGTATGGCTCGGCATTGTGCTTGGTGATGTATGGCTCAGCATTGTGCTTGGTGATGTACGGCTCAGCATTATGCTTGGTGATGTATGGCTCGGCATTGTGCTTGGTGATGTACGGCTCAGCATTGTGCTTGGTGATGTATGGTTCGGCATTGTGCTTGGTGATGTATGACTCAGCATTGTGCTTGGTGATGTACGGCTCAGCATTGTGCTTGGTGATGTATGGCTCGGCATTGTGCTTGGTGATGTACGGCTCGGCATTGTGCTTGGTGATGTACGGCTCAGCATTGTGCTTGGTGAAGTACGGCTCAGCATTGTGATTGGTGATGTACGGCTCGGCATTGTGCTTGGTGATGTACGGCTCGGCATTGTGCTTGGTGATGTACGGCTCGGCATTGTGCTTGGTGATGTATGGCTCAGCATTGTGCTTGGTGATGTATGGCTCGGCATTGTGCTTGGTGATGTATGGCTCAGCATTGTGCTTGGTGATGTATGGCTCAGCATTGTGCTTGGTGATGTATGGCTCAGCATTGTGCTTGGTGATGTATGGCTCAGTATTGTGCTTGGTGATGTACGGCTCGGCATTGTGCTTGGTGATGTACGGCTCAGCATTGTGCTTGGTGATGTACGGCTCGGCATTGTGCTTGGTGATGTACGGCTCGTCATTGTGCTTGGTGATGTACGGCTCAGCATTGTGCTTGGTGATGTACGGCTCAGCATTGTGCTTGGTGATGTACGGTTCAGCATTGTGCTTGGTGATGTATGGCTCAGCATTGTGCTTGGTGATGTACAGCTCGGCATTGTGCTTGGTGATGTACGGCTCGGCATTGTGCTTGGTGATGTATGGCTCAGCATTGTGCTTGGTGATGTATGGCTCGGCATTGTGCTTGGTGATGTATGGCTCAGCATTGTGCTTGGTGATGTACGGCTCAGCATTGTGCTTGGTGATGTACGGCTCGGCATTGTGCTTGGTGATGTACGGCTCAGCATTGTGCTTGGTGATGTATGGCTCAGCATTGTGCTTGGTGATGTATGGCTCAGCATTGTGCTTGGTGATGTATGGCTCAGTATTGTGCTTGGTGATGTACGGCTCGGCATTGTGCTTGGTGATGTACGGCTCAGCATTGTGCTTGGTGATGTACGGCTCGGCATTGTGCTTGGTGATGTACGGCTCGTCATTGTGCTTGGTGATGTACGGCTCAGCATTGTGCTTGGTGATGTACGGCTCAGCATTGTGCTTGGTGATGTACGGTTCAGCATTGTGCTTGGTGATGTATGGCTCAGCATTGTGCTTGGTGATGTACAGCTCGGCATTGTGCTTGGTGATGTACGGCTCGGCATTGTGCTTGGTGATGTATGGCTCAGCATTGTGCTTGGTGATGTATGGCTCGGCATTGTGCTTGGTGATGTATGGCTCAGCATTGTGCTTGGTGATGTACGGCTCAGCATTGTGCTTGGTGATGTACGGCTCGGCATTGTGCTTGGTGATGTACGGCTCAGCATTGTGCTTGGTGATGTACGGCTCAGCATTGTGCTTGGTGAAGTACGGCTCAGCATTGTGCTTGGTGATGCATGGCTCGGCCTTGTGCTTGGTGATGTATGGCTCAGCATTGTGCTTGGTGATGTATGGCTCAGCATTGTGCTTGGTGATGTACGGCTCAGCATTGTGCTTGGTGATGTATGGCTCGGCATTGTGCTTGGTGATGTACGGCTCGGCATTGTGCTTGGTGATGTACGGCTCAGCATTGTGCTTGGTGAAGTACGGCTCAGCATTGTGCTTGGTGATGTACGGCTCGGCATTGTGCTTGGTGATGTACGGCTCGGCATTGTGCTTGGTGATGTATGGCTCGGCATTGTGCTTGGTGATGTATGGCTCAGCATTGTGCTTGGTGATGTATGGCTCGGCATTGTGCTTGGTGATGTATGGCTCAGCATTGTGCTTGGGGATGTATGGCTCAGCATTGTGCTTGGTGATGTACGGCTCGACATTGTGCTTGGTGATGTATGGCTCAGCATTGTGCTTGGTGAAGTACGGTTCGGCATTGTGCTTGGTGATGTACGGCTCGGCATTGTGCTTGGTGATGTATGGTTCGGCATTGTGCTTGGTGATGTATGGCTCGGCATTGTGCTTGGTGATGTATGGCTCAGCATTGTGCTTGGTGATGTACGGCTCAGCATTATGCTTGGTGATGTATGGCTCGGCATTGTGCTTGGTGATGTACGGCTCAGCATTGTGCTTGGTGATGTATGGTTCGGCATTGTGCTTGGTGATGTATGACTCAGCATTGTGCTTGGTGATGTACGGCTCAGCATTGTGCTTGGTGATGTATGGCTCGGCATTGTGCTTGGTGATGTACGGCTCGGCATTGTGCTTGGTGATGTACGGCTCAGCATTGTGCTTGGTGAAGTACGGCTCAGCATTGTGATTGGTGATGTACGGCTCGGCATTGTGCTTGGTGATGTACGGCTCGGCATTGTGCTTGGTGATGTATGGCTCAGCATTGTGCTTGGTGATGTATGGCTCGGCATTGTGCTTGGTGATGTATGGCTCAGCATTGTGCTTGGTGATGTATGGCTCAGCATTGTGCTTGGTGATGTACGGCTCGGCATTGTGCTTGGTGATGTATGGATCAGCATTGTGCTTGGTGATGTACGGCTCAGCATTGTGCTTGGTGATGTATGGCTCAGCATTGTGCTTGGTGATGTATGGCTCTGCATTGTGCTTGGTGATGTATGGCTCTGCATTGTGCTTGGTGATGTACGGCTCTGCATTGTGCTTGGTGATGTATGACTCAGCATTGTGCTTGGTGATGTATGGCTCTGCATTGTTCTTGGTGATGTATGGCTCGGAATTGTGCTTGGTGATGTACGGCTCAGCATTGTGCTTGGTGATGTATGGCTCAGCATTGTGCTTGGTGATGTACGGCTCAGCATTGTGCTTGGTGATGTATGGCTCTGCATTGTTCTTGGTGATGTATGGCTCGACATTGTGCTTGGTGATGTACGGTTGAGCATTGTGCTTGGTGATGTATGGCTCAGCATTGTGCTTGGTAATGTATGGCTCGGCATTGTGCTTGGTGATGTACGGCTCAGCATTGTTCTTGGTGATGTACGGCTCAGCATTGTGCTTGGTGATGTACGGCTCAGCATTGTGCTTGCTAATGTATGGCTGCTCCATACAAAGGACATCTCCTCTAGAGCCAAGTGGTGGTGGCTTTACAGCCCTTCATCTGACGCTCGGCACAGGAGGAGAGTATAGATGTTGTTAATGTGGCGCTCTAGACAAGCCAGGTCGTCACAGAACAACACCAACACACCCCACACTCCTGGTCAGGCACACCGAAGTCAGACAAAAACCCTTGTTGCCTTCCTCCAGGGGCTGATGTCCACACCAGGGGGTGGGCCAGGCGGTTGGCCCCGCCCACCGAGGAGTTCACAGTCCTGGAGGCGGGAAAAGTAGGGCAGATGAGTGTTGGAAGTGAAAGTGGAAGCAGGAAAGTGGCAGTTAAGCAGCCTGAAGTTGGTCCGGGTGTGTGGCCCAGACAGATCAGCAAGGTTGGCAGACGATGGTGACCGTCTGCAGGAGTGGCCTATTGGAGCTAGCCGTAAGGACCGTGGACGGGCGGTGGCCCGGCGGTACCGGACCGGTACGCAAAGAGAAGCCAGCACCATCCGGCAGGGGCTTACGGACCCCGGGAAGGCTAGGAGTCGCCGTGAATTTGCCAAATCCGTTAGCGAAGGGAACCTCCTGGGTTTCCCAGCAGCCAAGTCCCGACAGAAGGCAACCGTCCAACCGAGAGAGGGAAACACAGTCACCGCCAAGGCTAAAGTTCCCAGGGCCAGAGCCTGCAGGCAAAAGGGGCTCCTTCAGCACCCATCCAAGCTGGGGAGCGGGTTACCGGTGGGAACCCATTGGAACCGTACACGTTACACAGGTGCAGGGAAAGGCAGTCACCATCAACCTGCCGGGAGGAGAAACACCGCAGCCCTCTGTGGGACCCGTCCATCCAGCCGTGTGTTTTACCGAGAACTGTGTCCTCATCATTGGCTGAGTGAGTACAACCGTGCCGTGCGGCACAGCGCTGCCCCCGCGACCCTGCACCTCGCCAGGCCCCGTAACCCGCCTGCCGTCCATCCCTACCCAATCACCGGACCCCGGGACTACCAACCCCCTACCCATGGAGGGGAGAACTAACATCCAGGCTGCTCCCTGTCATCGCTCCCGGGATCCCCGTCCAGAGCAGCGGTGGTGTCACTAATATCACCCCAACCGTGGGTGGCGTCACGGACAATAACCAAATCCCCACAATCCAATCCCCACCCTTTTCACTCACGGGCGAGGAGCGCCGCTCGAGTCCCCAGGATCTGGCCCACCGCTCGAGCCACCACCGAGCAGCAGCAGCCGCAGCAGCAGCGGCCGGACCCGAGCAGTAGGAGAGGGCAGCGTCCCCTCCTCCGCCTCCGACAACTTGGCGTCACGAACAGGATCCTACCGCTCTGCCATCTGGTAGAGGTGCGCCTTGTAACCGCCGGAAGTGTCCAGCCGGAAAATTTGAGAAGCCGCCATCTTGGGCGCGAAAAATTCCCGCTCGAGCGTCTCCTCGAGTAGTGGAGTCGCGAAGGTCAAAACCCCGCCCCTGTAGAGGAAGAGCCGGAAAGAGACTAAGGGGGACTGATGGCGTCTGGCCGCATGTAGCCCGCGGCTATGAAAGCAGGGACGCCAGGACCCTGCGGCCATCTTGTTGCTGGTTCCTGGAAGAGGCCGCCAGAGCCATGTTCATGCCGTCCCGCAGCACCGTAGCCCCCGCGCCTGGAACCGCGGCGTGGGTGGAGATCCGGACCGCACAGCTCCAACAACGGCTGCAGGTCAAGATGCAGCTCCTCCTGGAGGAGTGGGAGGCCGACATGGCGGAGGTTGTAGCGACCGTGCGGAGACGCTAGGAAGAGGGAGCTTCGGAAGGGAGGGTGAGTGACCCACGCCCCTGTGCCCCTAGTGGGTCGGTCATCGCGGCCAAGGGACCCGGTCCACGCCCGCTCGCCCTGCTACCTCCCCCGCTACCCGTACCGGCCGCCGCGGCCCCGCCACTAGGCCCGCTACCCCCGCAACCGGTAGCGGTACCCCGCATGTCCGCCCAGGCAGATCGGCCTGTAGCCGGAGCCCGTGACCGACCAGAGTCGCTACCCTGGAAGGTGCAGAAACCTGAGCCGGAGGCATCCTCAGAAACTTCCTCCGAGCCGGAGCCGACAGGCCGCTCCATGCAGGAGGCTCGGCGGAAGAGGACCCCTGTGCCCATCCCCCACACCTCGGCTGAGGTTGCGCCGGGTTGCCGCTGCAAGGCAGCACCCCAGGCCAAGTCACCGCGGGACCTTCCACCCAGATCACCAGTGGTGGGCAGTGTCCAGAAGGTCTCGCGGGGCCCGACCCGTGCGCCGGAGCTCGCAGCAGCTCCGTATTGGGACAGGGAACCGACACCGCTGGGCCCAGAGATTGCAGAGACAGAGAGGAAGAAGGCGGAGTTGGTGGCCCGTACGATCCGGGAGAAAGAGAGCCTCCGTCAAGCGACCTTCTGTGTCCGGGGCCCCCTGTATGAAGGGCAGGTGAGGCGGTTTGATGTCCGCCGGGGCTATGGCTTTATATTTGAGCCGGGCCTGGAGGCCGAAGTCTTTATAGCCCGGCGGGATGTTAATGCCCACCTGCCGGAGGAGCACCCAGGCCGCAACCTGATGCCAGGAGACCTGGTGCAATACACCTGGCACTGCGGAGAGAGGAGGTGGTTTGCGTTGGACGCAAAGCTGAGGGGTAGCCAAGAGGCCCGAGTGTGTACTGTGACGACATGGACTCTCATGGGTTAAAGTTTCTTAAAATTCAGCCAGACAGCATGATAGATTGTTTATAGATGGGGGAGAAGTCCCTCATTGTTTTTACAAGACTCTTGTTGACTCAATGTAATTGTGTTGGCCACTGAAAGCCAGACGCATTGTTTCTCCACACTCTTTCAGTAACCATTGTATTGTAGTTGTGTATTACTAATGTGATTACCTTAGTAGCCATTGTCGAGTCTTTGACTTGCAGACTTCATGTAGATATCCTCAGTCTTGCTATGCACATCATTTGGATGAACATTGTCCATGCAGCTTGAGATTCATCCAATGGGAGAGGCGATCTTGTCCAACCAATCGATGAGGACGAAGTGTATCTAAGTGGAAGGCCGTGGCTATAAAAAGGGACTTCTTTAAGCCACCAGGTTGATGGATGCTGATGGATCCAGTCTAAGCTCTTCGGAGCTGACTAGGGGATCAGGATATCTTATGGCTTCAATCTAGGGACTCCGCTTCCGGTTGGAGACCATATCCACAGCCTGGGGATTTCGACTCCCGCTGACAGGATTGTATCATCATACCAGGACTACCTAAGGAGGACACTCAGGTTGGGACAGTTCAGTCACCTGTTACAGACTTTGCAGACCTCAGCCAGCTTCCTAAATCTGGCATTATTCCTTTCTCGGTGGGTGCCCGCCAAAAGCGGGGTGCTGCTGGATTGGAGTAAATAGCCCTGGAACCTCTGGGGCATGGACATTCTAATCCCTGGTCAGCAGCGGAAGGGTGAGACTCTGTTGCCTGTTACATTTGTGTGTTTTGCTGGTTATGTGCTATGTGCCGTTAATTGTTTGGGGATCCAATAAAGTCTAATTATTATGGTTCCCTCACCCTGTGTTGTCTGAGTAGTGTTACGCCCACGGTTAACCCCTTAACGACCGCGGGCCGTAAAATTACGTCCTAAATGACATAATGTTACTGCCCGCGGTCCTCCGGCAGCAGCATGCCGCGATCGGCACACATCTCAGCTGATTTTCACAGCTGAGATGTGTGCCTGCTAGGCACGAGCAGAATCGTTATCTGCTCGTGCCGATTAACCCCTTATATGGCGCTGTCAATACATGACAGCGCCATTATAAGCGCGATTGCGGTAATATTTTCCTTACCGCCCGATACCGGAAGTCACGTGACGCAATCACGTGACTCCCGATAGTTGTCATGGTAGCACAGGGTCATGTGATGACTCCTGTACTACACCTGACTTGGTTTCACTTTCGCTGTGCCCGGGGCACAGCAAAAGAGAAAGACAGCGTATCTGCTGTTTACAGCCTTGCAGCTGTGATCAGCAGATACTGCAGAGCGATCGGAATGCTGATCGCAATAGCCCCCTAGGGGGACTAGTAAAATAAAAAAAAAAAGTTAAAAAATAAGTTTTAAAAAATTAAAAAAAAACAAAAAAACCTAAAAGTTCAAATCACCCCCCATTCGCCCCATTGAAAATTAAAGGGTTAAAAAAATAAAAAATATACACACATTTGGTATCGCCGCATTCAGAAACGCCCGATCTATCAAAATATAAAATCAATTAATCTGATCAGTAAACGGCGTAGCGGCAAAAAAATTCCAAACGCCAAAACGACGTTTTTTTGTTGCCACAACTTTTGCGCAAAATGCAATAAGAGGCGATCAAAACGTAGCATCTGCGCAAAAATGGTACCGTTAAAAACGTCAGCTCGAGACGCAAAAAATAAGCCGTCATTGAGCCTAAGATCCCGAAAAATGAGAACGCTACGGGTCACGGAATATGGCGTAAAACGTGCGCCACTTTTTTCGGACAAACTTCCGATTTTTTTTTAACCCCTTATATAAAAGTAAACCTATACATGTTTGGTGTCTACGAACTCGCACTGACCTGAGGCATCACACCCACACATCAGTTTTACCATATAGTGAACACAGTGAATAAAATATCTCAAAAACCATAGTGCTATCGCACTTTTTTTGCAATTTTTCAGCATTTGGAATTTTTTTGCAATTTTCTAGTACACAATTGTCGCGGGCGGGGACGAGGGTGTCAGCACACCGCGCTCACCCCTTCTGCTCGGGTCCGGCAGCTGCTCCTGGTGGCTCGAGCTGTGGGCCGGATCCCGGGGTTTCTCGAGCGACACTCCTCGCCCGTGAGTGAAAGGGGGTGTTTGTTGGGTGTGGGGATTGTTATAGTTCGTGACGCCACCCACGGTTGTGGTGATTGCACCACCGCTGCTCAGTATGGGGGTCCCGGGGATGGTGATGCGGAGCAGCCAGGTGTTGTGTTGCCCCTCCGTGGGTAGGGGCTGGTGATCCCGGGGCCCGGTGATGAGATGTAAAGTGTAGGGCCTGGAGGGCGCAGGGACGCGGGGGCAGCGCTGTGCCTTGCGGCACTATGGTACTCACTCAGCCTGACACACGGACACAGTTTGTACGGTAAACCAACGGCTGGTAGGACGGTCCCACAGACGGCTGCACCTGCACTCCCGGTAGGTGACGGTGATGTCCCTCTTCCTTGCACCTGTGTTGACTGATGGTAGCGGTGGATTCCCTCCGGTTACCCGCTCCCCGGCTGCAATCTGGGCCGGAGGAGCTCTACACTTTGCCCGCAGGCGCTGGCCCTGAGAAACTGGTGCCGTGGCGGTGGCGGTGTCTCTCCAATACGGGTTGGGCTGTTGCCTTCAATCGGGACTTGGTTGTTGGGGGATCTGCGTCCCCGTCACTGACGGATTTGGCAAATCTGGCGACTCCTAGCCTTGCCGGGGTCCGAGAGGCCCCTGCCCTGGTGCTGACTGTCCTTCGGAACACTGCTCCAGACCACCGGGCACACAGCCAACGGGGTCCTTCCAGGAACTTCCAAACGGTCCCCCCTCCAGACAGTCACCGCCGTTGCTGACCTTGCTGTTCTGGCCCTCACAAAGCTGGACCCTTCAGGCTGTCTTTCTCTTCTGTTACTTTACTTGCTTTTCCTCCTTTTCTACTTTCCTTCCTTCACTTTCACTTAGTTGTTTACTTTAGCCCTGTCTCGACTACTCCTCCACTCCTTCCACTTCCTCCTCCCTGACTAGACTGACTGGTTTCTTCCTGCCTCCAGTGTTGTGAGCTCCTCGGTGGGCGGAGCCAACCGCCTGGCCCACCCCCTGGTGTGCATCATCAACCTCTGGAGGAAGGCAACAAGGATTTGTGGTTAGCTGTGATGTGCCTACCTGGAGTGTGGGGTGTGGTGGTGTGTGACCTGTGTCCCCTGGCTTGCCCAGGGCGACACATTCCCCCTTAGCAAAATGCAGACCGTCCGCGGGCTGCCGTCCTACACCGGTTTTATTTTTCTGTAAAAAGGGGATAACAGGGTTAAGCAAAACATAAATACATTTTTAATCAAAACTCTTCCCAAGACGGGAGGCACATTTACTTTAACGTTGCAACGGTATACGGTCACGGTTTCCGCTCTCTCCCACCCAAGCAACCTGGCCCTGATGCTGCCCCTAAAACCCAGGCAGCACCCCTTGACCCACAGTCCAGCACAAGTCACCCGAGCGGGATCTGTCCTTCCCCTCCAGAGGGTGGCCACCGGTTCCTTTGGTGGCTGGGCCCTAGCCTGCTCTGCTCAGGGCCCTCCCTCCAACCTGCCTCTCCGGAGGCGGCATTGCGGAAACGGTAACGGTACCCAACATATTTACAAGCCACTTAACGTTTGTGGTGCCCTGCAAGTTCACGGGCTTGTCCATGGATAGTTCCCATGCATTTTAAACGGTCCCCACGGGGACAACGGTGCCGGCTCCAGCCGGTTGCAAATCACAAAGCAAATCTGGTGAAGTACTCGGTATCATTTCACTTATCATTCTTTCAACAACTTTTTCAAAACTTTTTCAAACAAACTGCAACACTCTTACATTTGCGGACCCCTTTCATTCATAGAACGGTCTCCCTGTACCTAAGTGGGGGTCTACCTAGGTTGGAACGGGTGGACCTTCGGGGCCCGGTGTCAGTGGTGCTAGACAGTGGGGTAGAGGGAACAATCGGTTCCTCCTCCCTGCTATAGTGTGGAGCAGGCGGAGGTGCAGGGGGGCTGGGTACAGGTTAATCCCTGGGCACCGGCACTGGTTCTGGCTCACGGTTGACCGCTTCCACTACTTCTTCATCCACGGGTTGTGGGAACAGTATCACTGGAAGAATCACCGCGCCGTCCTGTGTAGGCCAGTCTGCTGGGAAGTCACCCATTACAGTGTGGATTACCTCTGCTGCCTTCTCCACTGGTGGAGGAACCAGTACTTCAGCCTCTGCCTTCAGCGCTGGGGGGCATTTTTTTAGATGGTCCCGGGAAACTGTGGCTAGGGTGTCCCCTTGGTCACGACTGATCTGGTAAGTCTTCCCGTCTCCCCATTCTGTGGGTTGTATGACATAAGGGACTTGCTCCCACTGATCATCCAGCTTGTGGGTTTTCCTCTTCCGTTTCAGCACCACATCCCCTGGCTGGAAAGGACCTGCGGGCGCCTTCTGGTTGAACCGGTGCTCCTGCTGCTCTCGGCTTCGACTGAGGTTCTTCTCCACATACTCCTGGATTTGCCGGTACTGTGCCCTCCTCCGACTTTCCCACTCTGCCGTTGAAGGGAGTGCTTCTGGGGCTTCCAACCCCATCTCCAGATCCACCGGCAGGCGGCCAGGCCGAGCCCTCATCAGATACGCTGGGGTGCACTTCGTCGAGCTGGACGGGATATTATTATACATGTCGACCAAGTCAGGTAGCTTTTCTGGCCACATGTTCCGTTCTTCCAGCGGTAGCGTCTTGAGGAGCCCCAGGACCAAGTGATTCATTTTCTCGCACATGCCGTTGGTTTGGGCATGGTACGGAGTGGTCCGGATCTTCTTGCAGCCGTACAACTGGCAGAATTCGTGAAACACCTCTGCTTCAAAAGCCGGGCCTTGGTCAGTCAGCACCTTCTCGGGGTACCCATGGGGTCGGCAGAAATAAGCCTGGAACGCTCGAGCAGCGGTTCGACCAGTTAGGTCCTTAACGGGGACTACCACCATAAATCTTGAGTAGTGGTCTACCATGGTCAATGCGTAGGCGTACCCACTTCGGCTAGGGGTGAGCTTGACATGGTCCAGGGCGACCAGCTCCAGCGGCTGATGGGTGACTATGGGATGTAACGGTGCCCTCTGGCTGGTCTCGTCCTTTCTCCTCAGTGTACAAGGACCACACTCTCGACACCAGGCTTCCACCGATTCACGCATCCCACTCCAATAGAACCGCTCCCTCAACAGCATCTCCAGCTTCTTCCACCCGAAGTGGCCAGCACCATCATGGTATGCCCGCAGGACAGTAGCGACCTCAGCTTGAGGAACGATCAACTGGCATATCTTCTCATGGGTCTTCGGGTTGATCAGCTCACGGTACAGCCTCCCTTGGTGTAGGTAAAGCCGTTTTCGTTCTTTCCACAAGCGTTGAGCTTCGGCTGGAGCGGCAGGGTGTATTCCCATAGCACCTTGTTCCACCAGAGCCTTGACAAGGCGGACAGCCGGCGCTTGGTCCTGGGCGTCCTGCCACTCTTGACTGGGCCACGGGTCCAGATCCACCCTTTGCTGACAGACTTGTACTCTCTCAGTAGGCAGCCGGTGAAACGCAGGCAACTCGATCTCCTCGAGGTCGTCATCCTCGCACCCCTCTTCTGACAAATGGGGCATCCGGGAGAGTGCATCAGCATTTATGTTGACACGACCAGCTCGGTACTTTATGGTGAAATCATAGTTGGCTAGCCAGGCTACCCACCGCTGCTCCAGCGCGCCCAACTTGGCCGTGTTCAGGTGAGTCAGCGGGTTGTTGTCCGTAAACTCTGTGAATTTGGCTGCCGCCAAGTAGTGGCGGAACCGCTCCGTGATAGCCCACACCAACGCCAATAGCTCAAGCTTGAAGGAGCTATAGTTCTCAGGGTTCCTTTCGGTCGGCCGGAGTTTTCGGCTAGCGTAGGCAATCACCTTCTCCTTTCCACCCTGGACCTGGGATAGGACCGCTCCTAGCCCCACATTACTGGCGTCCGTGTGGAGGATGAACGGGCTCCCATAGTCAGGGTACGCCAGGACCTCTTCTCCGGTCAAGGCCGCCTTCAACTGGCAAAAGGACTCCTCATGCTTGTCCTCCCACAACAGTGGGGCCCCAATGGGTCTACCACCTTTGGTCTGTCCCACGAGGAGATCTTGCATGGGGGCAGCCATCTTCGTGTATCCCTTTATAAAGCGCCGATAATACCCCACGAGACCCAGGAACTGCCTTACTTCCCTCACTGTAGTTGGTCTCGGCCAGCTCTGGATGGCAGTAATCTTCTCAGGGTCGGGGGCGACACCATCCGCACTCACCACATGCCCTAGATACTGCACTCTGGGTTTCAGCAGGTGGCATTTTGAGGGCTTCAACTTCATCCCGTACTGGGCAAGGGACGCGAACACCTCGGCCAGGTGCTCCAGATGGGCTTCATACGTCTGGGAATAAACAATCACATCATCCAAATACAGCAGGACGGTCTCGAAGTTTAAATGTCCCAGACAGCACTCCATCAACCGTTGGAAGGTCCCAGGGGCATTGCACAGCCCAAACGGCATGCTATTGAATTCGCAGAGTCCCATCGGGGTGGTGAAGGCGGTCTTCTCCCGGTCCTCTGGGGCCACGGCCACTTGCCAGTATCCGCTGGTGAGGTCAAGGGTCGAGAAGTAGTTTGCGGTTCTCAGTGCAGCCAAAGACTCTTCAATACGAGGTAAGGGATAGGCATCTTTATGGGTTATCTGGTTGATCTTCCGGTAGTCCACACACATCCGCATGGTACCATCCTTCTTCTTGACCAGTACCAACGGAGCGGCCCAGGGACTACAGCTGTCCCGAATAACCCCTGCCTCCTTCATATTCCTCAACATATCTTTGGCACACTGGTAATGTGCAGGGGGAATAGGTCTATACCTCTCTTTGATAGGGGGATGTTCACCTGTGGGAATGTGGTGTTGAACCCCCTTGATCCGCCCAAAGTCTAGGGGGTGCTTACTGAAAACCTGTTCGTACTCCTGCACCACCCTGTGTACCCCGGCCCTGTGATGTGTAGGGGTATCATCAGTGCCTACATGTAGCTGTTGGTGCCACTCCTTTGTGTCCCCCTGGGGTGGGGAAGTGCTGGGGGTAGGTGGGAGTGTGGATGGACTGGCTTCCTGGATAGTGTGAGGGTCCAGGGTGAGCAGCTTGGCAATGGTGGCATACCGGGGGAGCCTGACTTCTTCCTCCCCACAGTTCAACACTCTCACGGGCACTCTCCCTTTCTTCACATCTACCACCCCTCGGGCGGCCACTACAGTGGGCCAGTGTTCGGAGGGCATGGGCTCCATCATCGCAGGGTAGTCACGCCCCTGAGGCCCTACTGCTGCCCTACACCAGATCATCATCTCACTCCTAGGGGGCACAGTCAATGGAGCAACATCCATCACTCTCACTCCACCAATCTCCCCTCCTGTTGAGCTTACATGCTGGCGGTACATCAGGGCGCGGATCTCACGCTGCACAGCCCTCTGCCGGCTCCCCGCCGCGGTGGCGGCTAGCTGTTGCAATAGGTTCAACACATCAGCCATGCAGTGTTCCATCACATTGGTTCCCAGCACTATTTTCGGGTTATGATCACTGGGTTCATTCATGATCACAATCATACCCTGGTGTTGCAGTTCAGCTTGCCCCACTGTCATAGCCACTTGTTTATACCCCACCTGGGTCAATGGAAGTCCATTAGCGGCAATCAAATTTATACTATCGTCTGGAGGCGCCAGCTCGTCTGTGGCCCAATACTGCCGATACAACGTGTACGGTATGGTAGTTACCTGTGATCCAGTGTCCAAGAGAGCCATCACTGGTATGCCGTCCACAGCCACGGGGATGATAGGGCGGGCCCCGACATATCGGTCTCGCCAGTCCGGGGGGCCACGGTGTTCTACTCCTGAGGATTGGCCCGGGGCCCCAGGGGTTGCTCGTTTAACGGGCACTGTCGGTAATAATGGCCCGGCTTACGGCACTTGTAGCAGATTGGGGGTCTGCTCCGCGGGTTGTTAGCGCTTCTCCGCTGCATCCAGGGAACATCTTCGGGACTGTCAGCAAGCTGTATCTGCGCTGGAGGCTGAGATCTGGTCAGAGGTTGTAGCGCAGCAAGGATCTTGGCAAGGTCTCCGTCCAGGCGACGGACCTGGGCTGCCAGTTCTTCCACTGTACTGCTCGGGGCTGTAGGTATTGGTGAGGTTGGTATGGCAGAGGCCGCCACAACGGGAGCCGTTTCGACGGGCCACGGGGCGGTTTCCAGAACTTCTGCAGCTGGGGGCTGTAGTGCTTTAATGGCCCGCTCCTTTAACACAGCAAAGTCCACATCAGGGTGTTCCAGGGCCCACAGCCGGAGTTGTTTACGATCCTCAGGGGACCTCATCCCCTGCGCAAATTGCTCCACTAACATCTTGTTGCTATCCGCCTCATTAATAGAGCTCACCCGCTTCAGCGTGCGGAGAGCGGTCTGCAGACGTAGAGCATAGTCCCGAATGCTATCCCCAGCTCGTTGCCGGCACTGGTAAAACTGCATCCTCAGCTCCGCTTCAGTCCGGGTCTCGAAGGCAGTCTGTAGCTTCTCGAAGATGGTGGCTACAGAGAGCCGGTCCCCCTCGGCCCAGGTCTCCGCTTCCTGCTCCGCCGCACCGGTTAACTGGCCTAGCACTATCGCTGCACGTTGCTTATCAGTCAGGGGGTACAGCTCTAGCAACGGGTTAAGCTTTTTCCGGAAGGCCTGTAGGGCATCCGGTTTCCCATCATACCGCGGTAGCCAGGCAGCTCCGGGCGCATAGGGCAAGGAAAACGGCATGACCTGAGCAAGCGCGGGGGCCGCGGCACCTCCCGCCGGTACGACCGGGACCTGGGCAGGCCCATTCCCATCCGCGGGTGCCGCTGCGGCTGCGACCACCGCTCCTCCAGCGGCTCCGTCGGGCGCAGACATCTTGTTTCCGTCCCCCTTAGCTCTTTCCGGCCCCTCCTCTCTCGGGGCGGGGTTTTGGCCTTCGCGCCTCTACTGCTCGAGAAGACGCTCGAGCGGGAACTTTTCGCGCCAAAGATGGCGGCTTCTGAAATTTTTCTGCCGGATGCCTCCGGCGGTAACAAGGCGCACCTCTACCTGACGGCAGAGCGGTAAGATCCTGTTCGTGACGCCAAGTTGTCGCGGGCGGGGAGGAGGGTGTCAGCACACCGCGCTCACCCCTTCTGCTCGGGTCCGGCAGCTGCTCCTGGTGGCTCGAGCTTTGGGCCGGATCCCGGGGTTTCTCGAGCGACACTCCTCGCCCGTGAGTGAAAGGGGGTGTTTGTTGGGTGTGGGGATTGTTATAGTTCGTGACGCCACCCACGGTTGTGGTGATTGCACCACCGCTGCTCAGTATGGGGGTCCCGGGGATGGTGATGCGGAGCAGCCAGGTGTTGTGTTGCCCCTCCGTGGGTAGGGGCTGGTGATCCCGGGGCGAGGTGATGAGATGTAAAGTGTAGGGCCTGGAGGGCGCAGGGACGCGGGGGCAGCGCTGTGCCTTGCGGCACTATGGTACTCACTCAGCCTGACACACGGACACAGTTTGTACGGTAAACCAACGGCTGGTAGGACGGTCCCACAGACGGCTGCACCTGCACTCCCGGTAGGTGACGGTGATGTCCCTCTTCCTTGCACCTGTGTTGACTGATGGTAGCGGTGGATTCCCTCCGGTTACCCGCTCCCCGGCTGCAATCTGGGCCGGAGGAGCTCTACACTTTGCCCGCAGGCGCTGGCCCTGAGAAACTGGTGCCGTGGCGGTGTCTCTCCAATACGGGTTGGGCTGTTGCCTTCAATCGGGACTTGGTTGTTGGGGGATCTGCGTCCCCGTCACTGACGGATTTGGCAAATCTGGCGACTCCTAGCCTTGCCGGGGTCCGAGAGGCCCCTGCCCTGGTGCTGACTGTCCTTCGGAACACTGCTCCAGACCACCGGGCACACAGCCAACGGGGTCCTTCCAGGAACTTCCAAACGGTCCCCCCTCCAGACAGTCACCGCCGTTGCTGACCTTGCTGTTCTGGCCCTCACAAAGCTGGACCCTTCAGGCTGTCTTTCTCTTCTGTTACTTTACTTGCTTTTCCTCCTTTTCTACTTTCCTTCCTTCACTTTCACTTAGTTGTTTACTTTAGCCCTGTCTCGACTACTCCTCCACTCCTTCCACTTCCTCCTCCCTGACTAGACTGACTGGTTTCTTCCTGCCTCCAGTGTTGTGAGCTCCTCGGTAGGCGGAGCCAACCGCCTGGCCCACCCCCTGGTGTGCATCATCAACCTCTGGAGGAAGGCAACAAGGATTTGTGGTTAGCTGTGATGTGCCTACCTGGAGTGTGGGGTGTGGTGGTGTGTGACCTGTGTCCCCTGGCTTGCCCAGGGCGACACACAATATGGTAAAACTGTTGGTTTCATTTAAAAGTACAGCTCGTTCCGCAAAAAATGAGCCCTCACATGACCATATTGACTGAACAATAAAAAAGTTACGTCTCTCAGAAAAAGAATGGCGAAAAAAAAAACGGAAAGCGAAAAATCGGCCGGTCGTGAAGGGGTTAAGGAGGCCGGTGTTCAGTTGGGATGAGCCCTGAGCCACGCTGTCTTTCTAAAGGCGGTGGGTTTTAGTGGACGAGAGCACCCACTGAGCCTCGTGTCTCCACAATTGGTGGCAGCAGTGGGATACTACTCAGCCTGGTTTACCCAGGGGAGCTGCAGTGGATTGGTGTTTTCGGACACCGTCCAGGGCTCAACAACCAGGGAGGCACATAAGCATACCCAGCAGGCCATAGGGGAGGCATTCAGGTTTCGGACACTGCCATGTCCAACCCCACCAGCTCAGCCATGGGACAAGGACAAGAGAGGAGTTACGACCGCTGCAGTAAATGGATGCTACAGGCTCTGTGCCAGAGGCGAAAGATTATCTACTGGAACGCTGAGACTCGGTAAGACTTGATCCAGAAATTAGTCCGTTGGGATGCCCAGAATGATGCAGAGGACGATGAGGATCCCGCTGATATTGACCCAGAGGATTTAAACTATGTGCCACATTATGGATCTAGTGACAATCGGGAATCAACTTTGTCCAAAATGGCCCAAGCCACAGCGTTGTTGGATGCATTGGGGCCTAGATCCTCAAGAGAAGAGAGGGCTTATGTTCTGGAATATGTTTATGGGATTCCAGCTGCAGTACTGCTAACACCAGCCGGTCGAGAAGGATGGTCCCGCTACCCAGCAGAAGCTGCGCCAAAACAAAGGACTACAAACAGGGCCTGTGACTTGCCCAATCTATGGCGCTGTTATAAATGTGGGCGCCATGGGCATATAGATAAAGATTGTCTCCAAAACCAAGGCCGCATGCTTGGAGCCCATCTACCAGCTCAGCTGGTCAAGAGCCAGGGACTACGAGACACTGGTTCCTCCATTACCCTGGTAAGCCCAGTTATTGTTTCCCCAGAAGACCCTGTACCAGATTCCCAATTATCCATCTCCCTGGCTGAGGGCCAGCGCTCAGACGTCCCTCTGGCATGTGTGCAGTTGGACCTAAGGACTGACAAGGGAGAGGTCGAGGTGGAGCTTGTGGACAGCCTCCCCACACCTGGTATTTTGGGGACCAACCAGGAAGTGATCGATGTGGGGATTGTGAACAGCCTCCCCATACCGGTCATTGTGGAGACTGACCAGAGCAAGGCTGATGTGGAGCTTATGGACACCGTCCCCACACCAGTTATTTCGGGAAAGGACCAGGAAGAGGTCCATATGGAGTTTATGGACAGCCTCCCCACACCTGTTGTTTCGGGGACTAGCCAGGAGGAAGTTGAAGTGGGGTTCATAGATGGCCTCACCAAGCCTGTTGTTTCGGATACCACTCAAAGGGAAGTGAAAGTGGGGCTTGTGAATTACCTGCTAACACCAGTCATTTTGGAGAATGACCTAGGACAAGGACTATCCAGTCAGTTTGAAGCAGCCATCACCCACCTCCAAGCCAAGCAGGACCCTGATGTGGATCTTTCTAACATCTTTTCCAGAGATGGTTTGCATTCCCGGTCTCCATCATCCACTTCTGAGCCAAGAACCGTGAGTAAGCCTAACCACACTGTGGCTATTGACTGGGGGAGGATTGATAGTGGGAGATTTGTGCATGCCCAACTCATGGACCCCACCTTAGTGCTTGTCCACAATATGGCTGCTCAACTTGGGGGAGGTAATCAGGGGGAGGTGTATAGATGCGAGCCTCTGTTGCTGACCTCACCATTAAAAAGGACAATGCCGTCAAGAGGAGAAGGATGATCGGAAGCCTATCATGTCTGGCTAATATTAAGAAGGGGGAGGAAGCCGGAGGAGCACCCAGGCCGCAACCTGATGCCAGGAGACCTGGTGCAATAAACCCGGCACTGCGGAGAGAGGGGGTGGTTTGTGTTGGACGCAAAGCTGAGGGGCAGCCAAGAGGCCCGAGTGTGTACCACGGCTCCTCCCCCGACAGACGCCGAAAAATCCGAGTGATGGCAGCGGAGTCCCGTTGCAATTGTCCCCCGTTGGGACCAACAAAGTACCGTTTAAAGTTTTAAATGAATGATAAGTGAATGATTAACCGAAGATTCACCTGATTGAAGCCTTGATTTGCACCGGTCGTTGCCGGCAACTGGTCCCCATTGGGACCCCTCACAAACCACTGCGTAGAAACTGCTACGGACAAGCCCGAGAACTGGCAGGGCAACCACGAACTGGTGGTATGTAAATAAAAATATGTTTTAAGGCTAAACCGTTACCGCCTCTGGAGAGGCTGATTTGGAGGATGGGCCTGGAGGGAAGTGATGGCCCAGGCCCGCCACTACCGCAACCGGTGGCAATCCTCTGGGGGTTTCAGGGGTTCCCCATGGACGTGGGCCCCCTGAAAAGGACAGAACCCGCTCGGGTAGCTTGTGCTGGACTGGGGTCAAGGGGTGCTGCCTGTTTGCTTAGGGGCAGCATCAGGGCCAGGTTACTTAGGTGGGAGAGAGCGGAAGCCGTAACCGTTTTGCAACGTTTAAGTAAGAGTACCTCCCGATGTGGGAAGATGTTATTATAATTGTAACTTGTTTTACCGTTTATCTTTTCCAGTTTGTGAAAATAAAACCGGTGATGGACGGGCAGCTCGCGGACGGTCTGCATTTTACTAAGGGGGAATGTGGCGCCCTGGACAAGCCAGGTCGTCACAGAACAACACCAACACACCCCACACTCCCGGTCAGGCACACCGAAGTCAGACAAAAACCCTTGTTGCCTTCCTCCAGGGGCTGATGTCCACACCAGGGGGTGGGCCAGGCGGTTGGCCCCGCCCACCGAGGAGTTCACAGTCCTGGAGGCGGGAAAAGTAGGGCAGATGAGTGTTGGAAGTGAAAGTGGAAGGAGGAGAGTGGCAGTTAAGCAGCCTGAAGTTGGCCCGGGTGTGTGGCCCGGACAGATCAGCAAGGTTGGCAGACGGTGGTGACCGTCTGCAGGAGTGGCCTATTGGAGCTAGCCGTAAGGACCGTGGACGGGCGGTGGCCCGGTGGTACCGGACCGGTACGCAAAGAGAAGCCAGCACCATCTGGCAGGGGCTTACGGACCCCGGCAAGGCTAGGAGTCGCCGTGAATTTGCCAAATCCGTTAGCGAAGGGAACCTCCTGGCTTTCCCAGCAGCCAAGTCCCGACAGAAGGCAACCGTCCAACCGAGAGAGGGAAACACATTCACCGCCAAGGCTAAAGTTCCCAGGGCCAGAGCCTGCAGGCAAAAGGGGCTCCTTCAGCACCCATCCAAGCTGGGGAGCGGGTTACTGGTGGGAACCCATTGGAACCGTACACGTTACACAGGTGCAGGGAAAGGCAGTCACCATCAAACTGCCGGGAGGAGAAACACCGCAGCCCTCTGTGGGACCCGTCCATCCAGCCGTGTGTTTTACCGAGAACTGTGTCCTCATCATTGGCTGAGTGAGTACCACCGTGCCGTGCGGCACAGCGCTGCCCCCGCGACCCTGCACCTCGCCAGGCCCCGTAACCTGCCTGCCGTCCATCCCTACCCCATCACCGGGCCCCGGGACAACCAACCCCCTACCCATGGAGGGGAGAACTAACATCCAGGCTGCTCCCTGTCATCGCTCCCGGGATCCCCGTCCAGAGCAGCGGTGGTGTCACCAATATCACCACAACCGTGGGTGGCGTCACGGACAATAACCAAATCCCCACAATCCAATCCCCACCCTTTTCACTCACGGGCGAGGAGCGCCGCTCGAGTCCCCGGGATCCGGCCCACCGCTCGAGCCACCACCGAGCGGCAGCAGCCGCAGCAGCAGCGGCCGGACCCGAGCAGTGGGAGAGTGCAGCGTCCCCTCCTCCGCCCGCGACATTATTTTGCTGGCGGAAACATTGGGATTGAGAAGGACTTGTTATAGTGTAGGGGTTCTCCCCCTACGAATGTTTAAGTACGATAGGACTTTAAGAGACAGTGCTCCCTGTGTTCTGTGTTTTGTGAATTCGCTGGCAAAGTCAGCGCTCCCCTCTGAACTGTGCAGTTGGATTAACCCTGCCCAGAAAGTGCGGGAATGGTAGAAAAAGCGGGAGAAGAGTTTAGGGCGGGAACAGGAGAAGTCAGGCCTCCTAAGTAGAGAAAGAGAAGACGCTCATGTTACCAGATATGGTCTGAGGATGGAGGTTGGGAGAGAAGTGCAGTGCCGGACTTCGAGAGAGACTGTGAGCTGGACCGTGGAGAGGCCTAGCATCCGCCGAGTCAGTACCAGACTGTGACGCTCCTGAGGTCAACCTTCACGAAGACAAGAAGAGACAACATCTGAAGGGGTCAAATAACCCTGGGTCTGCAGAAGAGAAGAAGTTCCCACCTTACCCTAGAAGAAGAGTGTGCACCAATGAACCACCAGAGCTCCACAGCATCGAGCTACTGGAGAGTGGACATGCCCCAACGTTATTGTGTGGTCAATATAGGTGTGCACACCTGGGGATAGTTACAGCGCGGTAGTCACCGTGGTCTGATTAGCGAAGGTCAGTTAGGTTGTTATCCCAGTGTAGCCATAAGCTAAATCGTTTGGTAAAGTTTCTTGTTGTTTTTATACCTGTAGTAGCTGGGGCGAGGCAGAGTTTGTGCGGTCCAGTGTTTGCCAACCATACCATTCTCCATCGTTGACATATATATGTATTTCTTGTCCGCTAATAAAGCTGTTCCCTTGTATCTGCACCCTCGCCTCCTGTACTGTAATTGGCGGTAGTTCCTTCGCCCCCGCTACACTAGTGTACCGCCCCGGTATTGGTCGGGCTGCTTGGATCCGGGATCGTGGTGGCTCGAGGGGCCCGGACCCGGGTGGGTGGACACTTTGATCTGTGAAAGGCAGGTATTTACAGGGCAGACGTTTGTGACGCTACCTGTGGGTTGCGTTAATGGGAGTACCGCCGCTGCTGTAAGGAGTACCGGGGCAGATGGAGTTAAGCAGCCTGATGTTAGTCCCTCCACAGGTAGGGGAGGCTCCGGGCTCAGGGTGTTTGGTGGTTATTTGGGAGCGCAGGGTGCAGGGAGCCAGGGTACTCACAGTGGGCAGTCGTGGTGCTGGATGAGGATTATAAAGGAAACACACACGATGCAAGTATACCAAGTCCTCTGTGTGCCGCTGCCACTGCGGGGAGCCGGTCCCAGTACCCGGTCCCACCGGTGTCACCTAGTAATCCGGAGCCTGCCTCCGTGCACAGTTTCGTGTCCATTTGGGTCCCTATAGCCTGAAATTATGTGGTCCTGCTTCTTCAGTTTTTAGGTGAAGATTTGCTCCCAAGGGCTGGCACTTGGGACTTTAGTGAGTTGCTTTCCCTGGAAAACCCTGTCCCCCGCGTTGCTGATGCCCTCAGTCTCTGACCTCTCTGGCAAAAGGTCCCTGAAGGTCCCCTTTCTCTGCAGATTAATTGCCAGGACGTTGACCTAAGGTCCTGTACCCTGTCGTGCTCGGTACTGGTCAGTTTCTTTTGGGATTGCTGGTGCCGACAGTGCTCCTAGAATATGTCCGTTGCACCCTTTTCCAATGTCACTGTCACCGGTCCCTGATTCCTCTGGTCCCGGATTAATGTCTGCGACCCAACCATGGTCTAGCTCCCTGGGAGCTCACTCCCCAGCTCCTCTCTCTTTTAGGGCTCTCACTCGACTCCTGCTTCCTCCCTCCTACCAGTCTGCCTGATCCCTAGGTGGGTGGCCCTTTTCCAGCTAGACCAACCCACTTGTGTGTCTGACAGGTCATGATCTGAGGTGTTGATTGGGATTTGTGGTGCTGATGGTAGTGACATCACTTTCTTGGGAACCTGGACCCATGGGGGGTAGGCCCTGCACCCTGGGTAAGGATGGCAGTACCCTATGGCACCCTGATGTACTCAGGGGTGCCACACTAGTAGTGGACAACCCCTTTAAGACTTGTGGCCCGGTACCTTTTCTCCATATGGTATATGCCGGGACGTATTGATCGGGGTTTCAGAAAGTTCCATATATTTGGCCATCTGTCCATTCCTCGCAGCAGAGCCCTTCTCTGGAGAACCCACCTTTTGGACCCACGTCTGTCAGACATTTATGGCATATCCTGGGAAGCCCTTAACTGCAGTATGGTAGTATGACAGGGTATGCGACAGAACAGTAATGGACACCAGACTGATGAACAAGCCAACAAGATTTAATGAGGCAAGGAACATAAAACATCCAATATCCAAATGGTTCTTTAGAGTCCACAGAAAGGAAACAGATCTGGGGCAATCCGACGCCAAGGAAAATGAAACAACAGTCCTTAGATGTGTTCCTTAAATCTGATAGCGTGGCTGAGACAACACAATCCCACGTAGCAGATGATCTTCAATGTCCCATAGTCCATACACAGGTCCTAGTATCCAGCCTCAGCTATAGATCCTAGTGCTTCTCCAGCTGAGATCCAACTAACCTAACATGGGTCTCATTGTTCTTTTCTCTTAGGATCAGCCCCTTAGGTGGGCACACCTCCCCCTAGACATCTGATACATGAATGGACTTTAGACTCCTGGCTCTGTTCTGTTTACCAAGTTGTGGTTGGAGAAGTCCCATGCTGAGAAGAACAAACAATCTCCCAGCAGAAGCAGTACAAAGGAGGGACAGACCATTACACCATGAGCACAGGCGGGGGAGGGACACGCTGTTACAGGTAGTTCTTCGGATTCTGCGTGGCAGTACATTCTATGGGGAGGCATCCAGCTGAGGATCCGCACAGGTCATGAAATATGAAAATGCTGCGTCGTTCAGTGTCAGCTCCGCAGGATCAATCTTCGGCTATGGTGGCTGCGCTGAACGTGTGACGACCTCCCAAGAAGCAGAGGCTTGCCGGAAAGAGACAAATGGGGAGAAGAAAAGAAGTAGAGTGAGAAGATCGGAAAAACAGAAAGAAGCCCAGTGTGATCGGAGAGACGGAGGCAGCGGTCTGATGTCTTTATCAATCACTCTCTAAAGAATAAAGGACGTCTCAGTTACAGCAATTCAGAGGGTCATTAAAGGAGTTCTGAGTCCTGGAAACTGCTGGAGATGAAAGGATCTGATGGATAATAGAAAAAGCAAACCTAATGCAAATCCTGGAGCCCGGGGGCGAAACAGCAGAGTAAAAGTTTGACTTGGCAGCGCTGTACAGAAAAGGAATAGAACATGATCGTGGAAATTAAAAAAGGAACAGGAAAAGTAATTGCTGCGATCAATGATTTATTTGCCTTCTCCGAGCTCATACGAAGAGAATGGAGAGTGTGCACCGGTCCACAGAGGCCGGAGATGGCAGCTGCCAGCCAATGCGTCTGGTCATACCGGCACAATGTGAAGTCCTGATGTAGTGCCGAATCCGAGATCATTGGCTCAGAATGGAAATCATTGGGCTCTGATTGTGTCTTCCGCCATTTGATGGCAAATAAAGCACAGCATAAAGCAAGTGTGGACAGAGGCTAAGACCCAGGGAAAAATTGTCAACGAGGAAGATTTAGCAGGAGGCAAAAAAAGAACATGGCCACTGCCACAAGAACCAGCATGAACTAGCACCGTTCAGTCAATCAATTTTCATTATGGGCATCTAAATGCACCTTTACCTTATTTTTGGGCCCAACTTCTTTTATAAAGGAGCCTCTGAAATAAGAAGAAACAAGAAGGGGATCTGACTAGTGATGAGTGTGCACTACCATGCTCAGCTGCTCAGTACTGGTAACTAGTGATGAGCGGGCACTACCATGCTCGGGTGCTCAGTACTGGTAACTAGTGATGAGCGGGCACTACCATGCTCAGCTGCTCAGTACTGGTAACTAGTGATGAGCGGGCACTACCATGCTCGGGTGCTCAGTACTGGTAACTAGTGATGAGCGGGCACTACCATGCTCAGGTGCTCAGTACTGGTAACTAGTGATGAGCGGGCACTACCATGCTCGGGTGCTCAGTACTGGTAACTAGTGATGAGTGAGCACTACCATGCTCGGGTGCTCTGTACTGGTAACTAGTGATGAGCGGGCACTACCATGCTCAGGTGCTCAGTACTGGTAACTAGTGATGAGCGGGCACTACCATGCTCAGGTGCTCAGTACTGGTAACTAGTGATGAGTGAGCACTACCATGCTCGGGTGCTCTGTACTGGTAACTAGTGATGAGCGGGCACTACCATGCTCAGGTGCTCAGTACTGGTAACTAGTGATGAGCGGGCACTACCATGCTCGGGTGCTCAGTACTGGTAACTAGTGATGAGTGAGCACTACCATGCTCGGGTGCTCAGTACTGGTAACTAGTGATGAGTGGGCACTACCATACTCAGGTGCTCTGTACTGGTAACTAGTGATGAGCGGGCACTATCATGCTCAGGTGCTCTGTACTGGTAACTAGTGATGAGCGGGCACTACCATGCTCAGGTGCTCAGTACTGGTAACTAGTGATGAGTGGGCACTACCATGCTCAGGTGCTCTGTACTGGTAACTAGTGATGAGCGGGCACTACCATGCTCGGGTGCTGAGTACTGGTAACTAGTGATGAGCGGGCACTACCATGCTCGGGTGCTCAGTACTGGTAACTAGTGATGAGCGGACACTACCATGCTCAGGTGCTCAGTACTGGTAACTAGTGATGAGCGGGCACTACCATGCTCGGGTGCTCAGTACTGGTAACTAGTGATGAGCGGGCACTACCATGCTCGGGTGCTCAGTACTGGTAACTAGTGATGAGAGGGCACTATCATGCTCGGGTGCTCAGTACTGGTAACTAGTGATGAGCGGGCACTACCATGCTCAGGTGCTCAGTACTGGTAACTAGTGATGAGCGGGCACTACCATGCTCAGGTGCTCAGTACTGGTAACTAGTGATGAGCGGGCACTACCATGCTCAGGTGCTCAGTACTGGTAACTAGTGATGAGCGGGCACTACCATGCTCGGGTGCTCAGTACTGGTAACTAGTGATGAGCGGGCACTACCATGCTCGGGTGCTCAGTACTGGTAACTAGTGATGAGCGGGCACTACCATGCTCAGGTGCTCAGTACTGGTAACTAGTGATGAGCGGGCACTATCATGCTCGGGTGCACAGTACTGGTAACTAGTGATGATCGGGCACTACCATGCTCAGGTGCTCAGTACTGGTAACTAGTGATGAGCGAGCACTACCATGCTCAGGTGCTCAGTACTGGTAACTAGTGATGAGCGGGCACTACCATGCTCGGGGGCTCAGTACTGGTAACTAGTGATGAGCGGGCACTTCCATGCTCAGGTGCTCAGTACTGGTAACTAGTGATGAACGGGCACTATCATGCTCGGGTGCTCAGTACTGGTAACTAGTGATGATCGGGCACTACCATGCTCGGGTGCTCAGTACTGGTAACTAGTGATGAGCAGGCACTACCATGCTCGGGTGCTCAGTACTGGTAACTAGTGATGAGCGGGCACTACCATGCTCAGGTGCTCAGTACTGGTAACTAGTGATGAGCGGGCACTATCATGCTCGGGTGCACAGTACTGGTAACTAGTGATGATCGGGCACTACCATGCTCAGGTGCTCAGTACTGGTAACTAGTGATGAGCGAGCACTACCATGCTCAGGTGCTCAGTACTGGTAACTAGTGATGAGCGGGCACTACCATGCTCGGGTGCTCAGTACTGGTAACTAGTGATGAGCGGGCACTACCATGCTCGGGTGCTCAGTACTGGTAACTAGTGATGAGCGGGCACTACCATGCTCAGGTGCTCAGTACTGGTAACTAGTGATGAGCGGGCACTTCCATGCTCAGGTGCTCAGTACTGGTAACTAGTGATGAGCGGGCACTACCATGCTCGGGTGCTCAGTACTGGTAACTAGTGATGAGCGGGCACTACCATGCTCGGGTGCTCAGTACTGGTAACTAGTGATGAGCGGGCACTATCATGCTCGGGTGCTCAGTACTGGTAACTAGTGATGATCGGGCACTACCATGCTCAGGTGCTCAGTACTGGTAACTAGTGATGAGCGAGCACTACCATGCTCAGGTGCTCAGTACTGGTAACTAGTGATGAGCGGGCACTACCATGCTCAGGTGCTCAGTACTGGTAACTAGTGATGAGCGGGCACTATCATGCTCGGGTGCACAGTACTAGTAACTAGTGATGATCGGGCACTACCATGCTCAGGTGCTCAGTACTGGTAACTAGTGATGAGCGAGCACTACCATGCTCAGGTGCTCAGTACTGGTAACTAGTGATGAGCGAGCACTACCATGCTCGGGTGCTCAGTACTGGTAACTAGTGATGAGCGGGCACTACCATGCTCGGGTGCTCAGTACTGGTAACTAGTGATGAGCGGGCACTACCATGCTCGGGTGCTCAGTACTAGTAACTAGTGATGAGCGGGCACTACCATGCTCGGGTGCTCAGTACTGGTAACTAGTGATGAGCAGGCACTACCATGCTCGGGTGCTCAGTACTGGTAACTAGTGATGAGCGGGCACTACCATGCTCAGGTGCTCAGTACTAGTAACTAGTGATGAGCGGGCACTACCATGCTCGGGTGCTCAGTACTAGTAACTAGTGATGAGCGGGCACTACCATGCTCAGGTGCTCAGTACTGGTAACTAGTGATGAGCGGGCACTACCATGCTCGGGTGCTCAGTACTGGTAACTAGTGATGAGCGGGCACTACCATGCTCGGGTGCTCAGTACTGGTAACTAGTGATGAGCGGGCACTACCATGCTCGGGTGCTCTGTACTGGTAACTAGTGATGAGCGGGCACTACCATGCTCGGGTGCTCAGTACTGGTAACTAGTGATGAGCGGGCACTACCATGCTCGGGTGCTCTGTACTGGTAACTAGTGATGAGCGGGCACTACCATGCTCGGGTGCTCAGTACTGGTAACTAGTGATGAGCGGGCACTACCATGCTCGGGTGCTCAGTACTGGTAACTAGTGATGAGCGGGCACTACCATGCTCAGGTGCTCGGTACTGGTAACTAGTGATGAGCGGGCACTACCATGCTCGGGTGCTCAGTACTGGTAACTAGTGATGAGCGGGCACTACCATGCTCAGGTGCTCGGTACTGGTAACTAGTGATGAGCGGGCACTTCCATGCTCGGGTGCTCTGTACCTGTAATTAGTAGTTGGATGCTTGGCCTTATACTTGGTGTGGAGCACCGAGCACCGGAGCATGGTAGTGTCCGCTCATTCCTTTATCTGACATATAATGCGATGCAGAAGACAAAGGGGGCTTTACACGCTACGATATTTCTAGCAATTTCTAGCGATATCGAGCGTGTAAGTACCCGTCCCCGTCGCCCATGTGATATCGTGTGATCGCTGCCGCTGCGAACATTATCGCTATGGCAGTGTCACACATACTTACCTGGTCTGCGTCGCTGTCACTGCCGAACAATCCCTCCCTCAAGGGGGAGGGACGTTCGGCGTCACCGAAACGTCACCGCGACGTCACTAAGTGGCCGGTCAATGAAAGCGGAGGGGCGGAGATGAGCGGGACGTAACATCCCGCCCACCTCTTTCCTTCCGCATTGCGGCCGGCGGCAGGTAAGGAGATGTTCCTCGCTCCTGCAGTGTCACACATAGCGATGTGCGCTGCCGCGTGAGCGATGAATAACATGGATAAACATCCCTTACCGATTTTTGAGTTTAGGACGACCTCTCCATGGTGAACGATTTTCACCACTTTTGAGGTCGCTTAAGGTCGCTGGTCAGTGTCACACGCTGCGATATCGTTAATGACGCCGGATGTGCGTCACTAACAGCGTGACCCCGACGATAAAACAATAACGATATCGTAGCGTGTAAAGCCCCCTTAAGGCTGTGAAAGGGGTAGAAGACTCCAGACACCGTAATGGCCATAATAACTTTTCAGTTTCTGGGGAATGGAGACTAAATGCTTCCATAATCTTAGAGTAATAATTCTTTTTTTGAATAAATTATTCTTCAGAATTTGTAAAGTTATACATTTTTATACTACACATCATGATATTATTTTGCTTCCTTCCCTCCCAATCACAATGCTGCAGTGTTGCGCCAATGCCCGGCTTATGCACCTTTAGAAGCTCCTTTCATCTGCTGCTCAGTAAAGATCTGTACACTATAATCCAGTACTACATGCACAGACTTTCCTTGTCTGAGCCTCTGTGATACCTATCCACCTATTCAAACACAGGTGTTAATATTTTTGTAATGTAAAGTGCGTTTTTTTGCTTTGGAACCTACGATGCCAATTCAGTCATTTTAGTGCTGTATTCAATGCTGTGAATACAATAGACGCCGGGGTGAACCCGATTCATCCCAGCAAGGTCTCTCCTTGGCTGATGCTTTCAGCTTAACATTTTTTATTTTTTTTTCATTCCTTTTCTTCTAGTCGACGTTAGAAAAATGTATAAAAAAAAAAAATCCCAATAGTTATTTTTCAAGTTCTTGATGCAAAACGTCATATTTACATCAAATGATGTCATGAATATTTATTTACTAGCTGTATTTGCCGCCTTCGCCCGGGTTAATAACTGTTGTTAACAAAATAGAATGTACTAACAAAAATGTATTCTGCACACAATATCTGCTGCCCGGGATAGTAACTGTCTCTCTGTTTCTCTCCCATTCTCTGTCTGTCTCCCCCTCTGTATATATCTCTCTGTCTCTCTATCTCTTTGTCTGTCTGTCTCTTTCCCTGTCTATCTCTGACTGTCTCTGTCTCTTTCTCCGTCTGTCTCAATCTCTTCCCCTGTCTGTCTATCTATCTCTTTCCCTGTCTGTCTCTGACTGTCTCTTTCTCCGTCTGTCTCAATCTCTTTCCCTGTCTGTCTATCTCTCTGTCACTTTCCCTGTCTGTCTCTTTCCCTGTCTGTCTCTTTCCCTGTGTCTGTCTCTATACTTGTCTTTGTCTGTCTCTTACCCTGTCTGTCTCTTTCCCTCTCTTCCCCTGTCAGTCTGTCTCTTTGTCTGTGTCTGTCTCTTTGTGTCTGTCTCTTACCCTGTCTGTGTCAGACTCTTTCCCTGTCTGTGTCTGTCTCTTTCCCTGGCTGCATTGTGACACGCCAACATTCCATATAAGGGCGTGGCTGCGCATTCTTCTGAAGTTCTGGCTGCACTGTGGCTCCCAGCTTCATTCGCTTTAATGGAGGCAGGGTTTTTGGTGAATAATTGTAACGCGCGGGGTTAAAATTTCCCCTCAAAACATAGCCTATGACGCTCTCGAGGTCCAGAAGTGTGACTGTGCAAAATTTTGTGGCTGTAGCTGCGACGGTGCAGATGCCAATCCCGGAGACACACACACACACACACACACACAATCAGCTTTATATATTAGATATAGAACGGTACAAGGAGTTTAGCGGATTTTTTGCCGGTGATTTTTTTTGTTTATTGCTGGAAACCTAAAAGAGCAAATCCTTGTTAGTGTGATGGTAACACGCGGTGTCATGTCACTGACTAAATGTCTTACCGCTCCCGTCAGTCACAATCACCGTCACTTCCACTGGCAGCCGCCTCTCACAATGCAGCTGATGGGACCGTGCGCGCGTATGCAAATGTGCTGACAGTCTCACCGCATAATCTACATGGGAGCGGATGGGAAAGTCAAAACTAATTACTCTAAATATTCCCAACAGCCGAAGCCTATACATAAAACATCCCGCGCATTAATATTGCACCGGCCCCGACAATCAACATTTCTTCTATTTCTTTTCTTTGGCTAGTTAACCTCCAGGTCAGCGGCGGACAATATATACGGAATATATATATTTTTTAACAATTCCATAACGGGACCCTCATCTACCAAGCCCCAACGTCACCTTTTTTAGCCCCTAAAAATATGAGCCGGGTTCAGGTTGTATTCACACATGTGCAGATATTCGTGCGGAAGTCTTTAAAAGAGGATCTAGTTCAAAGTACAAAAACTTCTTCTATTACCCTGTGAATATTCCTCCCATTCCTTTCCATAACAAAATCCAGTTGTTTCTCCTGTAAAGGGTTTCTGAGCATTTTTGGCCCCATTAGGATTTTTAAAAACCTCAGTGTGGAAAAAAAGCCGTGACATTGTTATTAGAGGACGTTCCCGGAAGAGTATTGTGTCCTAATAGGAAGAAACTTGTGCCGGATGTTGACGAGAAACCATCCTTGGGCTGTAAAGCTGGGAATTTCCACCGATAATATAGACCTTGCATCTTGAATCTAAACTCGATGGAGAGGAGTTTGGAGGGACAGAAGAGTCTGGAGGCGACAGAGGAATGTGGACGGAGACAGAGGAGTCTGGGGGAGACAAAGTAGTCTGGAGCAAGACAGAGGTGTCTAGAGGAGACGGAGAAGTGTGGAGGGGACAGAGGAGTCTGCAAGACAGAGGAATCTGGAGAGGACAGAGGAGTCTGGAGGAGGACAGAGGAATCTGGAGGGGACAGAGGAGTCTGCAAGACAGAGGAATCTGGAGAGGACAGAGGAGTCTGGAGGAGGACAGAGGAGTCTGGAGGGGAAAAAGGAGTCTGGAGGAAGACCAAGGAGTCTGGAGGGGCCAAAAAAGTCTGGAGGAAGACCGAGGAGTCTGGAGGGCAAAAGGAGTCTGGAGGAAGACAGATAAGTCTAGAGGAGAAAAACTAGTCTAGAGGAGGATAGAGGAGTCTGGAGGGGACAGAGGTATCTGGAGGGGACAGAGGAGTCTTGAGAAGACAAAGTAGTCTGGAGGAGACAAAGTAGTCTGGAGGAGACAGAGGAGTGTGGGGGAGACAAAGGAGTGTGGAGGAGACAGAGGAGTGTGGAGGGGACAGAGAAATCTGGACGGAGACAGAGGAGTCTGGAGGAGACAGAGTAGTCTGAAGGAAGACAGAGTAGTCTGGAGGAAGACAGATGCGTCTGGAGGGGACAGAGGAGTCCGGACAGGACAGAGGAGTCTGGAGGAAGACAGAGGAGTCTGGAGGGCAAAAGGAGTCTGGAGGAAGACAGATGAGTCTAGAGGAGAAAAACTAGTCTAGAGGAGGATAGAGGAGTCTGGAGGGGACAGAGGTATCTGGAGGGGACAGAGGAGTCTTGAGAAGACAAAGTAGTCTGGAGGAGACAGAGGAGTGTGGAGGAGACAGAGGAGTGTGGAGGGGACAGAGGAGTGTGGAGGTGAGAGAGGAGTGTGGAGGGGACAGAGAAATCTGGACGGAGACAGAGGAGTCTGGAGGAGACAGAGTAGTCTGGAGGAGACAGATGAGTGTGGAGGGGACAGAGGATTCTGGAGGAAGACAGAGGAGTATGGAGGGGACAGAGGAGTCTGGAGGGGACAGAGGAAGCTGGATGGAGACAGAGGAAGCTGGATGGAGACAAAGTAGTCTGGAGGAGACAAAGTAGTCTGGAGGAGGACAGAGAAGTCTGGAGGAAACAGAGGAGTCTGGAGGAAGACAGAAGAGTCTGGAGGGGACAGAGGAGCCTGGAGGGGACAGAGGAGTTTGGGAGGGGATAGAGGAGTCTGGCGGAAGACCGAGGAGTTTGGAGGGGCCAAAGGAGTCTGCAAGACGACAGAAAAATCTGGAGAGGACAGAGGAGTGTGGAGGAAGACAGAGTAGTTTGCAGAGGACAGAGGAGCCTGGAGGGGACAGAGGATCATTAACCCTGCCATATATCTACTGCTGCTCTATTCTCCCTGGGGTCCCGGCTATGTAGCTGAGCCAGAACATATGATGCCCATAAAATTAATTTCTATCATCTAAACAGAAAACGATGTCTTGACCTGCACTGAGAGTCACGCAGGAGGAGAAGCTAGCTACTTCCTTAATCACTGATGTCCCCATTAAATTGCATTTTATTCTTCTCTTCCCCAATATTTCCTTATACCATCTGAGCCTGACATTCTGCAGTGCAAGGAAAGGGAAGAAAAGGTCTTTAATTTACTTCCAGGAGGAGCTATGGGAGGGAATAGCGAGCAGCTGGTGGGTGCCCATCAACGCCATCATGGCCGGCTGTGGTAAGTCAGATCCTTACAGCAGAAAAGGAAGTTTATAAACAGACTGCAGACAGCTCTGGAGCATGATAAAGTTCTGTGAGTGCAGCTCTGAAGTACAACAACTAATGTAATGTATTTACAGGGTGACTGCGCTGTTTATGTCAATGATATGTATGATGGTTTTTGTTTGGGAATGAAGAACGCCGCATGTTGTAATGTTCTTCCCAGAGAGACAAATCTCCAGCTATTGCACGTGGCAGCGTGAAATGCTCCGATCTGTCCTCGCCTTGCGTTGCGCTTCGTGAACCGTCTCCTCGGCAGATTCCCTCTCTCACGCGTCATATCAGCCGGTAAAATAAATTCTCTAATGGATTTTTTCCATCAGCGTCCTGACATATTTGCCGCCGCGCTGCTTTCCTCGTCTCATTCATATATTTTACATGTTTAAAGTTCCATTAAGTCTTCCTAGAAAGCCGCGGCGGTAAATCTTCGGAGGCGAGATAATAAATGACATTATCTGTTACAATGTATCTCTGCTTTATTTCACGTTGCGACCTCGTATCTGCAGATAGACTTGGTTTTTCCTTCTGTTCCCGGGCAGATGACGACGCCTGTCACCGGCAGCCATTTGCACTCATTCTGCCTAACTCAATAAACCTTGCAAAGTTTAAAGGGAAATATTGTAACTTCAGTGAATTGAGAACATCCGTCAGGAAGAATTGGATTTTTTTTCGTCTTTTTTTCCTTTCCGTGGGCTGTTGGTCTTTCATTAATGAGACATTTCTCTCTCCTACAAAATGAAAAAATGAAGTTACACGGAAAGTCCATTAAGAAAAATCAACTCCTCGATTCGATACTTTAAAGGAGTCTTTTGCTACTTTTCCAGTGATCCTCGCCGAACAAAGGCAATCAGTGCGATGATTGCGCCTCCCGATTCCTCTAAAAGCCCTTAGGGTTGTGCACACAATTACTACGCGTTTTAGCAATGCTCCTGTGCCGCTCTAGCAAAACCAGGGTGTCACAGAGGTCTGCATCCATCTTTTTGGTGCAGATCTCACTCTCCCTTGGGGAGTTTCCCACACAGATACACACCAGCCAATCAGGCCCCACTCACCCCCTCCCCAGGAAAAGGGAGGGGGCGAGAGGGGCTTAGAAAGAGCAGAGCAGAGTTTAAGCGGTAGTCAGTTTTAGTGATGGGTAAAATGCAATTTTTTGGTGAGCCGGCTCTTTTGGATCGGCTCACCAAAAAGAGTCGGCTCTTTTGGCTCCGAAAACGGCTCTTCATTTCCTGTTACCTTTGGCTTTAAATTTGAAGCCCAATTCTGGTATGTTTTAACCCATGATTGTATACCTTTTAGTAAAAATCTACACATGTGCCAATTTATGACATAAAACAGAATAGTTTCCAGAATAACCAGATTTTGTATTATTTGCTGTAAAAACTTTAACAAACACAATGTTTGATAAAAAAAAAGTGCAGAAATCAAACAAGTGCAATTCAATTAGCTCAACACTACTGGCAATTGTATGCAAAATCGGATGTGATTTGAGAGGCTGTACTGCCTTGTATAGGACTAGTTCTGTGCATGAAGCTGTCCCTCAGATTGGCACTGCTACCATGTAACAGGGGCTGCTGGAGGTCATTCACCAGCAACAACAGAACCATTCCAAGTTGCACTAGCTAATGGTGCATATACACAGTCGCTGCAGCACCCGAGCCTGCGATCCAGTGATGCTCAATCCAGCATCGCGGATCATTTGTTCTCTTCCATTCAAGTGAATGGGAGAGAACAAGGGACGCACATTTACATCCGCTGTTTCTCCCTCGCCCAGCGAGGATTTACAAGCTGGCGGTAAATAACTAGAATCAGGCTAAATCCAGATGTCAGTGTTCCTTTAATAAAGTGCCTGACTGCCTGACTGCTGCTTGTCACAGATTGGAGGGGGGCGGGGCTGTGACTGCCTGACTGCTGCTTGTCACAGATTGGAGGGGGCGGGGCTGTGACTGCCTGACTGCTGCTTGTCACAGATTGGAGGGGGCGGGGCTGTGACTGCCTGACTGCTGCTTGTCACAGATTGGAGGGGGGCGGGGCTGTGAGTCAGTGCTATGTGCGGCAGCAGGAGGAGCATGCATTCTCAGTCTCCTGGATAAGATCAGAGAGTGACTACTGCCGGGAGGGAGGGGCCGAGAGGGGCGGGGCAAGAGGGGACTGACTGTGGAAGGGAACTGGCAAAGAGCCGTTTACATTTCAATTGGCTCCCTGCCAGGAGCCGACTCATATGATTCACTATGAAGAGCCGGCTCTTAGAGCCGGCTCGTTCAGGAGCTACCCATCACTAGTCAGTTTGCAGGAGGAGAGAGGTCTGGAAGTAGCCCCTGTGAGAAGCTAGGAAAAGTGGCAGTAATAGGCCAGCCGCTTGTGGGACCCGAAGGGGACCGGGAGAGGGTAGTGGCCCCCCGGTGCCGACTGTCGGGACCCAGTCTGGACCTGTGTACAAAGCAGACACAGACATCAGGCAGGAGAACAACACCTGAATTACACGCATGGGTGTGGGACCCGTCCTCACAGCTTCTGTGGGCACCAGTTACCAGCAATTTGGTTTACAAAGGACTTTCTTCCATCTGCGTTCCCGACCCTCCACATCAATCCAGCTTCATCCAGCACCACGATAACCGAACTGTGAGTGTACTATTCCCTGCAATTCCTGCCACCACCACAACTCCCAACTGGGCCCTGGGACTACACCTCCCCTACCCGTGGAGGGGATTCCACCTTGCTGCCCTACACCACCAGTCCTGGGTACGGTCCCCAGAGGCAGCGGCGGTGCCACCATCTCATCACCGCAACCCAAGGGTGGCGTCACGGACAATCTCCCTTACCTAATCCCCTTTTCGTTGTGGAGCCTGGGATCACAGACCGGGTCATGCCACCGTACACCTACAAAAGTGACCCCTTGGCCTGGATCTGAGTACCCCTTATCCCTGGGCGACACACTCCTTCTTTGGGATCATTAGAAAAAAACTTTTATAAAGTTTTTTAAACATTTTTGGAAAAGTTTTTTCCTGATTCGTACTTTGCAACATTTTGATTCAGCAATGTTAAGTTTCCAGCGGATTCCGTTACAAGCCGCATCAAAGAAGTGAAGTGCACTTTGTTTTTCCCAAACATTTCGCAAAACCTGAAGCCAAAAAAGACGCTCAAAAGACGGAACATTAGAAAAACAAAGTGGTTTCACAAAACAAATGAATCGGAAGAGTCTTTCAAGCATTTTTTGTGCAATTGTTTAGGCGGTTTTTGGAGTGCCCTTACCCTTATAATGCTATGACTATGACTGGATAGGTAGGATTTAAAATTAACCCTTCATGCATTTAAATCAATGCTAAATGTTGTCACTAAAATGTGTTGCTTAAAATCATAACTTGTTTTGCAGCTTCCCCCTATACAAAAGTGGAGCGTCGTGGATGAAGGCTTGGCCACTTAAAGCTACCACAAAAGAATGTACCTGTGGTTTTTTGCAAGACCTTTGTCATGAGTGCGTCACAGACTGATGTGATCTCCGGGTGATCCGAAGTTCAGGATCGCAGATCCTCTTTATTGCCTGTTTGTCCTTCACCGAGTCGGAGCGTATTTAATTCCATCCAGTACTGAAAGGGTTAAGGTTTGTTTCTATCCTGCAGTGATCTAACAGGTAGTTGTTATCTCAGCTGCAGCCACTCCCCTCTGCTATAAAATGTCAGCGCCTCACTCCTCCCTATGCCGGCTATAGCTCATACCTATGCTGTCCATGTTCAAGGAGCTTGTATCTATGGTGTGGTTTCTGTTGCAGCTGCAAAGTTCCTGCTTAAGAATCCTATGAGTGCTTTTTGCTGTGTCTTTCCACACCTGTTTATCTTTATTCCTCGGGTTGTCTTATTGAAGTGGCGAAATTAGCATCTAGCTGGCCTTCACTAGTCAGGGTGAGTTCAGGGCCAGCAAGGACCTAGGCATGTGATGGCGCACGAGGGGAAGGACCCATCTAGGGACATTAGGGAGTGCAGGGATCAGCCTCAGGTGAGTGTTAGGATGTGACCACGCTCCACCCTCTCTCTAGCATCAGAGCCTTTCGTTGTGCTTCCCTGGTGTTCCTTCTGTGTTGTGTCGCTCACCGGGAATCTTCTCGAACCTGGCATGACACCTGCAGTCAGATTGTGACAACCTTTATCTGCTCTGCCATATTTATTTCTACAGTTACAGTTATTTATACTTTCCAACACTCCAGGAAGGTCCAAAAAGCTTCCACAATAAGGAGAAGCCTCCTGAGCTCACGGATGAGTTGCAAGTTTCCTTGTTATGGCAATAGCCTCACAGATCACATGGAAAGTTTAGGAAATAGATTTTACGGTATGTTGGTAAAAAAAGATGACTTAAAAAAAATCTCCATTACTAAAAAAATTCCGCGCCAGTGGGAAAAATCATAAGTACTCCCCTCCTGACTGGCACGGCTCCTCCAAACTCCACAGTCTGTCCTCCACTGAACAGCTCAACACAAACCTTCACAGGTCACCAGAGCAGAGCTCGGAGGTATTTCTTTTTCTTTTATAGATTTTATATATATTTTTGTGCCGGCCCCGTGCCAGCAGCCACCGCTGCTCGGATCCGGACCTTCAGGGGTGGTGGCTCAAGGGTCTCCGGACACGGAGGTCTCGTAGACACGCCGAATAAAATGGGGGACGTAGATGTACGGGCTAGGCCATAATAGGTTTGTGACGCCACCCACGGTGTGTGGTGAGGTGGGACACCACTGCTGCTGTTACGGGGCACCCGGGGGAGATGTTGTGCAGCAAGATGTTAACCCCTTCGTGGGCAGGGATGGTGGCCCTGGGACCCGATGGCTCTGGTGCAGGGGGAATGACGACCGCAGGGGGTGTTGGTGTACTCACTTTCAGTAAAACACACAAGTCTCTGGTAAACCAAGGTGGTGGTGGCCGGTGCCGTGGCCGGTTGCGTTCGAGATCCCCCACCCGGCTAGTGGTCTCTATCCTTTTCCTTCACTGTTTAAGTGGAAAAGACTTCCCAGTATGAAACGTAGGAGTCCGCTCCCGGCTGGATGTGGCCTAAGGAGCCGTGCCCGCAGACGCTGGCCCATGGGATCTATGGGCCTTTGCAGTGACCTCTTATCCCTAATCGGTGGGCTGTTGTCTTCTATGAGGGACTTTGGGTGGGACAGGACCTCTAGTCCTGGCCTCAATCGGTTAATTAACCAGTTCCAGTAGGTTCTGGTTCCTGGCTTCAGGGTCCGAGTACCCCCCTTTGTGCTACGGTTTCTGGGTCGGTTCCCCGTGTCGGTAGCGGCGGGATCCTACCCTGGCCCGGTCCACCTCGGTTCCACCGAGCCGTCTTCCCGTCTCCTGTTGACGGAGACCACCGTCTGCCTCCTAGCCAAGGCACCAGGGCTCCTACTCTGGCACCGTTCAACTTGGACTTGACTGCTGGAGCTACCCCTAGCTCCAGCCCACACTCCTCTCCAAACTGAACTCTCAAGCTAACTGCTTTTTTTCCCGCCCCGGGCTGTATGGACCCCTGGGTGGGCGTGTTCCAACCACCTGGTCACGCCCACTGGTGTGTCTGTCTGTCCTTAAGGGGGGTGACTAGGGTTTAAAGGTTGGCTGTGTGTTTCGTAGTGAGGGAAGGTGTTATGCAGGGGCCTATTTGTGACTACCTGGTTTTGCCAGATTTACTGTGATGATACACCACTAGATGTCACTAGAGGCTACTAGAGACAGGGAAGTCAAACATGCTGGTGGTCAGAAGCCAGGAAGTCAGATAAGGTACACAGAGAGCGAACAGAGCTGAGGTCAGGGTACAAGCCGGAGGTCAGATAAGCTACACAGGGAGGGAACGGAGCTGAGCTCAGGGTATAAGCCGGAGGTCAGAAGCTAGGGGGATAACATCAGAGTCAGGGGCACAGGCAGAGAAGGGTAACAAAGGTCCAGTGTAAGGAGGCAAGATCAAAACAACAAAACTCATAGGAGTACGAGAACTCACTGAAGAGCAGGAACTAGGACTGGCAGTGTTGCGGGTGAAGTTGCTCTCTAATGAAGCCAGCCACTCACCTGGAATGAGGTGCCTGAACACAGGCCCCTCCAAGCACCAGCGCAGGACTCGAAGGCTGAGAAGGAACCCGTGACCTGGAGCATAATACCGAACATTGGCTCTGCTGGAAAGCAGAGCACCGTGGATCATGACATTTACATCATAATTCTGACATTAAAATGATGTTGTTAAAAAGTAGACAACCCTTTCAGGACTGGGGGAACTATGATTTCTAAATAGACACACACTAACCCCTTTACTACATTATTATTATTATTATTATTATTTATTATTATAGCGCCATTTATTCCATGGCGCTTTACAAGTGAAAGAGGGTATACGTACAACAATCATTAACAGTACAAGGCAGACTGGTATAGGAGGAGAGAGGACCCTGCCCGCGAGGGCTCACAGTCTACAGGGAATGGGTGATGGTACAATAGGTGAGGACAGAGCTGGTTGTGCAGTGGTCTACTGGACTGAGGGCTATTGTAGGTTGTAGGCTTGTTGGAAGAGGTGGGTCTTGAGGTTCCTCTTGAAGCTTTCCACGGTAGTGGAGAGTCTGATGTGCTGAGGTAGAGCGTTCCAGAGTATGGGGGATGCGCGGGAGAAATCTTGTACATGATTGTGGGAAGAGGAGATAAGAGAGGAGCAGAGAAGGAGATCTTGTGAGGATCTGAGGTTGCGTGCAGGTAGGTACCAGGATACTAGGTCACAGATGTAGGGAGGAGACAGGTTGTGCATGGCTTTGTATGTCATGGTTAATGTTTTGAACTGCAGTCGTTGGGCGATGGGAAGCCAGTGAAGGGATTGGCAGAGTGGCAAGGCTGGGGAGTAGCGAGGGGAGAGGTGGATTAAGCGGGCTGCAGAGTTTAGGATAGATTGGAGGGGTGCAAGAGTGTTGGAAGGTAGGCCAGAGAGCAGGAGGTTGCAGTAGTTGAGGCGGGAGATGATGAGGGCATGCACTAATGTTTTTGCAGATTCTTGGTTAAGATACATAGGCTGTGTGATGAACAATATACACAATATACAATTGACACCTCATTGTCAGCCATTAAACTCCTGAGATGCTGCTGAGATGTCTGCCTGCAGCTTCCAGTACCTCTGCTACCAGTCTCCTGTCTGCCTGTGGTTTTCAGTACCTCTGCTACCAGTCTCCTGTCTGCCTGAAGCTTCCAGTACCTCTGCAACTGGTCTCCTGTGTGCCTGTGGCTTCCAGTACCTCTGCTACTGGTCTCCTGTCTGTCTGCAGCTTCCAGTACCTCAGCTGTAAGTCTCCTATCTGCCTGCGGCTTCCAGTACATCTGCTACTGGTCTCCTGACTGCCTGCGGCTTCCAATACCTCTACAACCGGTCTCCTGTGTGCCTGTGGCTTCCACTGCCATTGCTATTGGTCTTCTGTCTGCCTGCGGCTTCCAGTACCTCTGCTACCAGTCTCCTGTCTACCTGCGGCTTCCAGTACCTCTGCTACCTCCTGTCCAACTGCAGTATCCAGTACCTTTGTTACTAGTCTCCTGTCTACCTGCGGCTTCCAGTACATCTACAACCGGTTTCCTGTCTACCTGCGGCCTCCAGTACCTCTGCTATGGGTCTCCTGTCTGCCTGCAGCTTCCAGTACCTCAGCTGTCAGTCTCCTGTCTGCCTGTAGCTTCCAATACCTCTGCAACCGGTCTCCTGTGTGCCTGTGGCTTCCACAACTTTTGCTATTGGTCTCTTGTCTGCCTGCGGCTTCCAATACCTCTAATACCGGTCTCCTGTGTTCCTGTGGCCTCCAGTACCTCTGCTATCGGTCTCCTGTCTGTCTGTGGCTTCCAGTACCTCTGATACCAGTCTCCTGTCTACCTGCGGCTTCCAGTACCTCTGCTACCAGTCTCCTGTCTACATGCAGCCTTCAGTACCTTTATAACTAGTCTCCTGTCTGCCTGTGGCTTCCAGTACCTCTGCTATGGGTCTCCTGTCTGCCTGCAGCTTCCAGTACCTCAGCTGTCAGTCTCCTGTCTGCCTGTAGCTTCCAATACCTCTGCAACCGGTCTCCTGTGTGCCTGTGGCTTCCACTACTTTTGCTATTGGTCTCTTGTCTGCCTGCGGCTTCCAATACCTCTAATACCGGTCTCCTGTGTTCCTGTGGCCTCCAGTACCTCTGCTATCGGTCTCCTGTCTGTCTGTGGCTTCCAGTACCTCTGATACCAGTCTCCTGTCTACCTGCGGCTTCCAGTACCTCTGCTACCAGTCTCCTGTCTACCTGCAGCCTTCAGTACCTTTATAACCAGTCTCCTGTCTGCCTGTGGCTTCCAGTACCTCTGCTACTGGTCTCCTGTCTGTCTGCAGCTTCCAGTACCTCTGCTACAAGTTCCCTGATTGCCTGCAGCTTCCAGTACCTCTGATGCTGGTCTCCTGTCATCCTGTGACTGCAGACTTCTGAATTATCACTGCAGACCGCTCACTGTGAGGATTTTCTGGTGCCGGGAGCAGGAAGGTCACATGACGCCCAAGTATGTGATATCCATACTTCCAGCCAAGTTCTGACTAGCTTTGCTCCATTCACTTGTATATATAAATCACATACTTGCTTTCACAGGACAGCAGCGGATCCCGGATAATCTTTACAGGATGGGGTGCAGCAGTGTGAATATTCTACAGTCCGCAGCCACATAGAATAACTGCAGACTTTAACCTCAAGCCTGAACAACCCCTTCAAGGCCCCAATATGGCTAGTCCTTGGTGGGTTAGTATAAAGAATCAGTAAGAGAGACGAAACACAACAGAAACATGAAATAATGTGACGCACTAATGTTTACATTTCTTCCTCATACGATCAGAAATTTTCCATGAATCTTTATAGAAAACTTCGCAAACCCATCAATAAAATATCAGGAATGGGGGAGGGGAGAACGCGCCAAATATAAATAATCCTAAGCATTAAATGCTCATCCATGCCGAACGTTTGGCACATCAGTCAGCCGGCGGTAAGCACCGGACTTTCATCGTGTCCTATATAAAAGTAATAAATGTATTATTTATGCTGGGAAATGTTAATAGAGTGAGAGAGACGCCGGCGTTTTCTGGATCACGACCGCGACGTCTCCCGGAGAGATCATTGATGGCCGCGAACGAGAAGAGAAATTTCTCTCCTGAAGGCAGAAATATTGTGATGGAACCGTGCGGAGGATTTCATGTATTTCTAGGCTTGAAGGGACATTGTAATGTTGTTGGAGCCGTCGCTCGGCCTCTCTACCCCGGGGCAAAGGTTTAGCTTTCTGCCTTAGCTTTGTATCTAAAGACCGTGGATAAAGCAAAGGGGCTTGGTGGCGCCCCCTCTGGCACTCAGCAATGGCGCACTTGCTCCAGTTGCCCTTTTCTGACTTCCGCTCTGATTATTCTCCACCTTAAAGGATAAAGGCATGAATCCTCTCATCTGCAAATAATCTCCTTTTTTCAATCTGGAATAGGGAGTATTTCAATAGTGCCCTTCTGTCCGGACTAGTGTTGGGCTACTAACGGAATATTTCCATCTTATAAAGGATTGCTGGGGTCCAACAACCAGTCCTGAGAATGAAGCGGCTGTAGTGCTGATTGTTGGGCTCCTAGTGGGTGGATCCTGTCAATCATGACAGTTATTCCACAAGCTCCTCCCCATTATTCATGCTCCTCCCATCAGACTGTGGCTTAATTGCTTGCTATTCTTTTCCTCACAGGCGGTTTTGTTACTTTAGTTTGGAGTCATTTGAGCCTTACTGTAACAGAAGTCGGCTTTTCTTACACTAAGATTGTGCATGTATTCATCACCAAAAAATGTCAAAAAGCAGAGCTGCAGAGTAAAGCATGGAGGAGTAAAAGCAGAGCTAAATAGAATGTTTCCAACAGGGGCTGATTAAAGGGGACCCATCACTTGTCATGAACATGTATTTTTATCCTGGTCTAAATGCCGTTGTTCTCCTTACCCCTTTGTTGTTTGTCTTTTGTTCCTGCTCCTCTCCGTTCCCGAGATATGGCCCAATCTTCCCTTTATATTTAATTCAATGCTTTTAGCCAATTGGGAAGTCCACAGCTTTTCACTGTGGGTATCATCTTGTGAACCATGCCTAGATACCCAAGAAGACTAGATTTATACACCTGTTACACACCTGTCCTGGATCCAGGATTTGTTCCCCTTAACCCGATTCGCTAAACTCTGTGGTGCTCCAAGTCAGGTTTTGCCGGTGGCCGAGCATGCTCCCATGTGATTGTCTGCCTGGGCCTACTTTAGGCTCACCATGACACATACCTGTGTCTTGCTTTTAAGATTTGTAGTGTTCCTGAGTCAGGTCTACCTGCTTCCAGTAATACCTCTCCTACCAGTCTCCTGTCTACCTGCGGCCTTTAGTACCTTTGCTACTGGTCTGTCTGCCTGCAATATCCAGTATCTCTGCTAAAGGTCTTCTATCTGCCTGCAACTTTTAGTACCTCTGCCACTGGTCTCTTGTCTGCCTGTGGCTTCCAGTACCTCTGCTACTGGTCTCCTGTCTGCCTGCGACTTCCAGTACCTCTGCTATTAGTCTTATGTCTGCCTGCAGCTTCCAGTACCTCTGCTATTGGTCTCCTGTCAGCATGTGGCTTCCAGTATCTTTGCTACCAGTATCATGTCTGCCTTCGGCTTCCAGTACCTCTGCTATTAGTCTACTGTCTGCCTGTAGCGTCCAGTACCTCTGATACTGGTCTCCTATCTTTCTGCAGGTTCTAAACCTCTACTACAGGTATCCTGTCTGCCTGCAGCTTCCAGTGCCTCTGATACTGATCTCCTATCTGCTTCCAGCATCCAGTATCTCTGATACCGGTCTCCTGTCTGCCAGCGGCTTCCAGTACCTCTGATACCGGTCTCCATTCTGGCTGTGGCATCCATTACCTTTACTACCGGTCTCCAGTCTGCCTGTGGCCTTCAGTACCTTTAGTGTCGCGGGCGGAGGAGGGGACGCTGCGCTCTCCCACTGCTCGGGTCCGGCCGCTGATACTGCGGCTGCTGCTGCTCGGTGGTGGCTCGAGCGGTAGGCCGGATCCCGGGAACTCGAGCGGCGCTCCTCGCCCGTGAGTGAAAAGGGTGGGGATTGGATTGTGGGGATTTGATTATTGTCCGTGACGCCACCCACGGTGTGTGGTGAGGTGGGACACCACTGCTGCTGTTACGGGGCACCCGGGGGAGATGTTGTGCAGCAAGATGTTAACCCCTTCGTGGGCAGGGATGGTGGCCCCGGGACCCGATGGCTCTGGTGCAGGGGGAATGACGACCGCAGGGGGTGTTGGTGTACTCACTTTCAGTAAAACACACAAGTCTCTGGTAAACCAAGGTGGTGGTGGCATGTGCCGTGGCCGGTTGCATTCGAGATCCCCCACCCGGCTGATGGTCTCTATCCTTTTCCTGCACTGTTTAAGTAGAAAAGACTTCTCAGTATGAAACGTAGGAGTCCGCTCCCGGCTGGATGTGGCCTAAGGAGCCGTGCCCGCAGACGCTGGCCCATGGGATCTATGGGCCTTTGCGGTGACCTCTTATCCCTAATCAGTGGGCTGTTGTCTTCTATGAGGGACTTTGGGTGGGACAGGACCTCTAGTCCTGGCCTCAATCAGTTAATTAACCAGTTCCAGTAGGTTCTGGTACCTGGCTTCAGGGTCCGAGTACCCCCCTTTGTGCTACGGTTTCTGGGTCGGTTCCCCGTGTCGGTAGCGGCGGGATCCTACCCTGGCCCGGTCCACCTCGGTTCCACTGAGCCGTCTTCCCGTCTCCTGTTGACGGAGACCACCGTCTGCCTCCTAGTCAAGGCACCAGGGCTCCTACTCTGGCACCGTTCAACTTGGACTTGACTGCTGGAGCTACCCCTAGCTCCAGCCCACACTCCTCTCCAAACTGAACTCTCAAGCTAACTGCTTTTTTTCCCGCCCCGGGCTGTATGGACCCCTGGGTGGGCGTGTTCCAACCACCTGGTCACGCCCACTGGTGTGTCTGTCTGTCCTTAAGGGGGGGGTGACTAGGGTTTAAAGGTTGACTGTGTGTTTCCTAGTGAGGGAAGGTGTTATGCAGGGGCCTATTTGTGACTACCTGGTTTTGCCAGGGCGTCACATTTACTGTGATGATACACCACTAGATGTCACTAGAGGCTACTAGAGACAGGGAAGTCAAACATGCTGGTGGTCAGAAGCCAGGAAGTCAGATAAGGTACACAGAGAGCGAACAGAGCTGAGGTCAGGGTACAAGCCGGAGGTCAGAAGTCAGGAGGTCAGATAACCTACACAGGGAGGGAGCGGAGCTGAGGTCAGGGTATAAGCCGGAGGTCAGAAGCTAGGGGGATAACATCAGAGTCAGGGGCACAGGCAGAGAAGGGTAACAAAGGTCCAGTGTAAGGAGGCAAGATCAAAACAACAAAACTCATAGGAGTACGAGAACTCACTGAAGAGCAGGAACTACGACTGGCAGCGTTGCGGGTGAAGTTGCTCTCTAATGAAGCCAGCCACTCACCTGGAATGAGGTGCCTGAACACAGGCCCCTCCAAGCACCAGCGCAGGACTCGAAGGCTGAGAAGGAACCCGTGACCTGGAGCATAATACCGAACATTGGCTCTGCTGGAAAGCAGAGCACCGTGGATCATGACATTTACATCATAATTCTGATATTAAAATGATGTTGTTAAAAAGTAGACAACCCTTTCAGGACTGGGGGAACTATGATTTCTAAATAGACACACACTCTAACCCCTTTACTACATAGGCTGTGTGATGAATAATATACACAATATACAACTGACACCTCAATCTCAGCCATTAAACTCCTGAGATGCTCCTGAGATGTCTGCCTGCAGCTTCCAGTACCTCTGCTACCAGTCTCCTGTCTGCCTGTGGTTTTCAGTACCTCTGCTACCAGTCTCCTGTCTGCCTGAAGCTTCCAGTATCTCTGCAACTGGTCTCCTGTGTGCCTGTGGCTTCCAGTACCTCTGCTACTGGTCTCCTGTCTGTCTGCAGCTTCCAGTACCTCAGCTGTCAGTCTCCTATCTGCCTGCGGCTTCCAGTACATCTGCTACTGGTCTCCTGACTGCCTGCGGCTTCCAATACCTCTGCAACCGGTCTCCTGTGTGCCTGTGGCTTCCACTGCCATTGCTATTGGTCTTCTGTATGCCTGCGGCTTCCAGTACCTCTGCTACCAGTCTCCTGTCTACCTGCGGCTTCCAGTACCTCTGCTACCAGTCTCCTGTCTACCTGCAGTATCCAGTACCTTTGTTACTGGTCTCCTGTCTACCTGCGGCTTCCAGTACATCTACAACCGGTTTCCTGTCTACCTGCGGCCTCCAGTACCTCTGCTACTGGTCTCCTGTGTGCCTGTATCTTTCACTACCTTTGCTACTGGTCTCCTGTCTGCCTGCGGCTTCCAGTACATCTGCTACTGGTTACCTGACTGCCTGTGGCTTCCAATACCTCTGCAACCGGTCTCCTGTGTGCCTGTGGCTTACACTACCATTGCTATTGGTCTTCTATCTGCCTGTGGCTTCCAATACCTCTGATACCAGTCTCCTGTGTGCCTGTGGCCTCCAGTACCAATGCTATGGGTCTCCTGTCTGCCTGCAGCTTCCAGTACCTCAGCTGTCAGTCTCCTGTCTGCCTGTAGCTTCCAATACCTCTGCAACCGGTCTCCTGTGTGCCTGTGGCTTCCACTACTTTTGCTATTGGTCTCTTGTCTGCCTGCGGCTTCCAATACCTCTAATACCGGTCTCCTGTGTTCCTGTGGCCTCCAGTACCTCTGCTATCGGTCTCCTGTCTGTCTGTGGCTTCCAGTACCTCTGATACCAGTCTCCTGTCTACCTGCGGCTTCCAGTACCTCTGCTACCAGTCTCCTGTCTACCTGCAGCCTTCAGTACCTTTATAACTAGTCTCCTGTCTGCCTGTGGCTTCCAGTACCTCTGCTATCAGTCTCCTGTCTGCCTGTGGCTTCCAGTACCTCTGCTACCAGTCTCCTGTCTGTCTGCAGCTTCCAGTACCTCTGCTACAAGTTCCCTGATTGCCTGCAGCTTCCAGTACCTCTGATGCTGGTCTCCTGTCATCCTGTGACTGCAGACTTCTGAATTATCACTGCAGACCGCTCACTGTGAGGATTTTCTGGTGCCGGGAGCAGGAAGGTCACATGACACCCAAGTATGTGATATCCATACTTCCAGCCAAGTTCTGACTAGCTTTGCTCCATTCACTTGTATATATAAATCACATACTTGCTTTCACAGGACAGCAGCGGATCCCGGCTAATCTTTACAGGATGGGGTGCAGCAGTGTGAATATTCTACAGTCCGCAGCCACATAGAATAACTGCAGACTTTAACCTCAAGCCTGAACAACCCCTTCAAGGCCCCAATATGGCTGGTCCTTGGTGGGTTAGTATAAAGGATCAGTAAGAGAGACGTAACGCAACAGAAACATGAAATAATGTGACGCACTAATGTTTACATTTCTTCCTTATACGATCTGAAATTTTGCATGAATCTTTATAGAAAACTTTGCAAACCCATCAATAAAATATCAGGAATGGGGGAGGGGAGAACGCGCCAAATATAAATAATCCTAAGCATTAAATGCTCATCCATGCCGAACGTTTGGCACATCAGTCAGCCGGCGGTAAGCACCGGACTTTCATCGTGTCCTATATAAAAGTAATAAATGTATTATTTATGCTGGGAAATGTTAATAGAGCAAGAGAGACGCCGGCGTTTTCTGGATCACGACCGCGACGTCTCCCGGAGAGATCATTGATGGCCGCGAACGAGAAGAGAAATTTCTCTCCTGAAGGCAGAAATATTGTGATGGAACCGTGCGGAGGATTTCATGTATTTCTAGGCTTGAAGGGACATTGTAATGTTGTTGGAGCCGTCGCTCGGCCTCTCTGCCCCGGGGCAAAGGTTTAGCTTTCTGCCTTAGCTTTGTATCTAAAGACCGTGGATAAAGCAAAGGGGCTTGGTGGCGCCCCCTCTGGCACTCAGCAATGGCGCACTTGCTCCAGTTGCCCTTTTCTGACTTCCGCTCTGATTATTCTCCACCTTAAAGGATAAAGGCATGAATCCTCTCATCTGCAAATAATCTCCTTTTTTCAATCTGGAATAGGGAGTATTTCAATAGTGCCCTTCTGTCCGGACTAGTGTTGGGCTACTAACAGAATATTTCCATCTTATAAAGGATTGCTGGGGTCCAACAACCAGTCCTGAGAATGAAGCGGCTGTAGGGCTGATTGTTGGGCTCCTAGTGGGTGGATCCTGTCAATCATGACAGTTATTCCACAAGCTCCTCCCCATTATTCATGCTCCTCCCATCAGACTGTGGCTTAATTGCTTGCTATTCTTTTCCTCACAGGCGGTTTTGTTACTTTAGTTTAGAGTCATTTGAGCCTTACTGTAACAGAAGTCGGCTTTTCTTACACTAAGATTGTGCATGTATTCATCACCAAAAAATGTCAAAAAGCAGAGCTGCAGAGTAAAGCATGGAGGAGTAAAAGCAGAGCTAAATAGAATGTTTCCAACAGGGGCTGATTAAAGGGGACCCATCACTTGTCATGAACATGTATTTTTCTCCTGGTCTAAATGCCGTTGTTCTCCTTACCCCTTTGTTGTTTGTCTTTTGTTCCTGCTCCTCTCCGTTCCCGAGATATGGCCCAATCTTCCCTTTATATTTAATTCAATGCTTTTAGCCAATTGGGAAGTCCACAGCTTTTCTCTGTGGGTATCATCTTGTGAACCATGCCTAGATACCTAAGAAGACTAGATTTATACACCTGTTACACACCTGTCCTGGATCCAGGATTTGTTCCCCTTAACCCGATTCGCTAAACTCTGTGGTGCTCCAAGTCAGGTTTTGCCGGTGGCCGAGCATGCTCCCATGTGATTGTCTGCCTGGGCCTACTTTAGGCTCACCATGACACATACCTGTGTCTTGCTTTTAAGATTTGTAGTGTTCCTGAGTCAGGTCTACCTGCTTCCAGTAATACCTCTCCTACCAGTCTCCTGTCTACCTGCGGCCTTTAGTACCTTTGCTAGTGGTCTGTCTGCCTGCAATATCCAGTATCTCTGCTAAAGGTCTTCTATCTGCCTGCAACTTTTAGTACCTCTGCCACTGGTCTCTTGTCTGCCTGTGGCTTCCAGTACCTCTGCTACTGGTCTCCTGTCTGCCTGCGACTTCCAGTACCTCTGCTATTAGTCTTATGTCTGCCTGCAGCTTCCAGTACCTCTGCTATTGGTCTCCTGTCAGCATGTGGCTTCCAGTATCTTTGCTACCAGTATCATGTCTGCCTTCGGCTTCCAGTACCTCTGCTATTAGTCTACTGTCTGCCTGTAGCGTCCAGTACCTCTGATACTGGTCTCCTATCTTTCTGCAGGTTCTAAACCTCTACTACAGGTATCCTGTCTGCCTGCAGCTTCCAGTGCCTCTGATACTGATCTCCTATCTGCTTCCAGCATCCAGTATCTCTGATACCGGTCTCCTGTCTGCCAGCGGCTTCCAGTACCTCTGATACCGGTCTCCATTCTGGCTGTGGCATCCATTACCTTTACTACCGGTCTCCAGTCTGCCTGTGGCCTTCAGTACCTTTAGTGTCGCGGGCGGAGGAGGGGACGCTGCGCTCTCCCACTGCTCGGGTCCGGCCGCTGATACTGCGGCTGCTGCTGCTCGGTGGTGGCTCGAGCGGTAGGCCGGATCCCGGGAACTCGAGCGGCGCTCCTCGCCCGTGAGTGAAAAGGGTGGGGATTGGATTGTGGGGATTTGATTATTGTCCGTGACGCCACCCACGGTTGTGGTGATATTGGTGACACCACTGCTGCTCTGGACGGGGATCCCGGAAGCGATGACAGGGAGCAGCCTGGATGTTAGTTCTCCCCTCCGTGGGTAGGGGGTTGGTTGTCCTGGGGCCCGGTGATGGGGTAGGGATGGATGGCAGGCGGGTTACGGAGCCTGGCGAGGTGCAGGGTCGCGGGGGCAGCGCTGTGCCGCACGGCACGGTGGTACTCACTCAGCCAATGATGAGGACACAGTTCTTGGTAAAACACACGGCTGGATGGACGGGTCCCACAGACGGCTGTGGTGTTGTTTCTCCCGGGCAGGTTGATGGTGACTGCCTTTCCCTGCACCTGTGTAACGTGTACGGTTCCAATGGGTTCCCACCGGTAACCCGCTCCCCAGCTTGGATGGGTGCTGAAGGAGCCCCTTTTGCCCGCAGGCTCTGGCCCTGGGAACTTTAGCCTTGGCGGTGACTGTGTTTCCCTCTCTCGGTTGGACTGTTGCCTTCTGTCGGGACTTGGCTGCTGGGAAAGCCAGGAGGTTCCCTTCGCTAACGGATTTGGTAAATTCATGGCGACTCCTAGCCTTGCCGGGGTCCGTAAGCCCCTGCCGGATGGTGCTGGCTTCTCTTTGCGTACTGGTCCGGTACCGCCGGGCCACCGCCCGTCCACAGTCCTTACGGCTAGCTCCAATAGGCCACTCCTGCAGATGGTCACCACCGTTTGCCAACCTTGCTGATCTGTCCGGGCCACACACCCGGACCAACTTCAGGCTGCTTAACTACCACTTTCCTCCTTCCACTTTCACTTCCAACACTAATCTGCCTTACTTTTCCCGCCTCCAGGACCGTGAACTCCACGGTGGGCGGGGCCAACCGCCTGGCCCACCCCCTGATGTGGACATCAGCCCCTGGAGGAAGGCAACAAGGGTTTTTTGTCTGACTTCGGTGTGCCTGACCAGGAGTGTGGGGTATGTTGGTGTTGTTCTGTGATGACCAGGCTTGTCCAGGGCGCCACATTAGTACCAGTCTCCAGTCTGCCTGTGGCCTTCAGTACCTTTAGTACTAGTCTCCTGTCTGCCTGTGGTTTCTAGTACCTCTGATACCAGTCTCCTGTCTGCCTGTGGCCTTCAGTACCTTTACTACCGATCTGCAGTCTGCCTGTGGTTTCCAGTTCTTGTCTGCCTATGACTTCCAGTACCTCTGATATTGTCTGTTCTCTGCCTGCAGCTTCCAGTACCTCTGATACCCATCTACCCTGTACCTCACCAGCTTCCTGCACCAATGCCCATGGCCCATGTTCTCGCCCGGACCTGAGGTTTGGAGAATCTATCTCACCAGGTGAGTCTAAACAATACAAGAAAGAGAAGGCCATATCTAAGGAACAGAGAGATGCAGGAACTAAAGAAAAACAACGTCGGATTCAGGAGAACAGCGGCATTTACATCAAGACAAACATGACATATTCATGGCAAGTGACTAACATAAACCTCAATAGATAAACATGTAGAAAAGGAGAGTTACGTGTGTCAGCTCACCTGTCCCAGAAGAAAGGTTGCAGAGTAATCGGTGAAAACATGTGAAGGAATGAGTTCCAGCATCCAGTTCTTTTCTAAAAACTTGTTTGTTATTCAATTCATTAAAAAGGCATAATTAATGAAAAAACTATTTAGTGGGCCTGTAGTGCAACCCACATATTGCAAGTTGCACATGGTACAAGTAATTAAATACACCATGAACCTGATAATACAATAAATACCATTTTTAATATTATAAAATGAGATGTGGCAGTAGAAGAAAAGGTTTTAGTAAGGTCTCTAATTGCAGCACATACAGATAGAATGGCCACATCTATAAAAGCCACTGCATGTTTTACTATTTGTAGAGGATGAAAGACCCCCCAAGGTTGGCGCTTTATGGGCTGCAGATCTGACCGGATTAGAAAGAATCTCTTTTGGTTTTTTATCCTGATATAATATTGGTGAGTTTCTCTTGATTATACCTTTCATCTGATTGAATTGTGGGCTGTAGGTAGAAGGGAGAGAGACTGTATTATTTTTTGTGTTGTATTTTGCTTTGTTCTCTTTATCTCTTGAAATAGCCTTCCTATCTATATTACCACTATATTATGAGCTTTCTCCAGCATCCATCTAGGATATTTCATCGATTTTCATTTCTCATATAATGCTAAAAATTCCTAAGAGCTTGTTTCTGATGGCGAGATGTAGCCAGGAGTGCGTTATTGCTGGCTGTATCTCTCCTAAACAGAAAGATATGAATATTTCCTGTAGGGATTCTTGAAGGGTAATATCAAAAAAGTTAACAGAGGTCTCCTGTATATTAGAGGTAAAGCCCAGATTTATATTATCATTAATGTAATAAACAAATTCTTGTGCAGATTTTTACTTCCCTCCAATATTAGGAACAAGTCGTCTATATAGCGGCCACACCAAATAATATGGGGGGGACTAAGGATTTTGTTCCATGAAAACATAACTCTCCTCCCATTCTGACATATCACCTATAGGGGTTGTGAAAGATTTCAACTCCTTTAATCGTAGTAATATAGGTGGAGAAAAGCTGCAGCCCCGAAAAAATGGGATGCAATCTTGAAAGGGAAAAACGGGTGTCACGCTGCGCCTCCAAAGCAAGCCAGAATAATTAAATCCAAGACTTTATTGTATTTGCTAGGTGCAGGTCAACGCGCTATAGAGGTCGCAGCCCCCTTCCTCAGGACAGTATAGCACTATCCTTGTCACTGCTATACTGTCCTGAGGAAGGGGGTGTTACAGGGGGACCGGCAGATTAGCACCAGGGGTATATATCCCAATCGCCAGTCGGGGCCCACCGTGCTCCAGATGGTAATGGAGCTGCTGGCACCCTGTGGGTTAGGCGGAGACTATAGCGCTGGATGGCTCTGAGATAACTCAAGGAACCGGTCACGTGTGTAGGGACACGTCAGACATGGACGACAACCCAGTTAGCGTTTCGGTGGAGTGGACGCTACTCCGATCACATGTGTAACAACACGTCAGGCCGGATGGTAACCAGTTAGCGTTGACCGAGAAGACCGCTGGGACAGCGCCCTGTTGGCCACGTGTGTAAGACACGTCAGGCCGAGCGGTCCACCGATTAGCGTTTCTGGCCACCACTCGACTGGCCACGTGTGTAAAGGACATGTCAGACCAGGTAGTCACACCAGTAGCATTTGACTGGGAAGCCGAGGAGGATAATAGGGTTCACACATCCAATCCAGGAACACCCTGTTAACTTCACAGGGGTTTTGGGGTGCGCTGTCCGTGCGCGTAGAGGGCACAACCGGACAGGTGGCGCAGCAGGTACACTGTCTGTGTGCGTAGAGGGCACTCTCGGACAGGTGACGCAACAGGTATTCTGTCCGTGTGCATAGGAGGCACAACTGAACAGGTGACGCAGCAGCCGCAGCCCAGTTAACGCCACTGGACTGCTCTAGCACAACAGGAACGGTAGCAAGGAAGCACGGTGCCTGACCCTCATGTGCTGAGCCACGAATCTTGGCGTGACAGGCACCGTTCGCCTAGCCCTACCTACCGCTTCCAACAAGGCTTATGCCACCAAGAACTCTAAATGAAGACTGCGCACCTCCATGTTGTCTCCAGCCACTTTTATAACCTGGGTCCGCCCCAAACCCAGGGTGGCACCACCAAGGTCCAATAGCAGAGTGCCATGTCATCAGTGACATCACATGCGACCTATCCGGAACCGCCAGGTCATTGATGACCTCATGGCAGCCACGCCCCAAACACTTCACCAGTCATCGTCTGACGACCAATGGTGAGGTGCCAGATCATAGGGGCGGGCCTCTGCGAGCCAGTTCGGAGTTGCCACGTCATCAGGACACCTGACACCCTCTGCCCTATCAGGGCCTGCCACCTCACGAATATGCTCAGTGAGGTCCTTATCGGACCTAGCCTCTGATGCACTAAGTGCCTGAGCATGCTCAGTAGCCTGAGCAACAGGCTCAGAAATCAGACTATCTGCCTGAGCATGCTCAGTAGGCACAACACAGGACTTAGACACAGCACGAAGTCCAAGTACCTGTGCAAAGAGGCTGTTAGGGTTAATTGTGGGAGCATGCTCAGTAGCCCGAACTGAGGACTTAGTCTCAGACATAACACAATCAGGCTGAGCATGCTCACTAGGCAAAACACCGGGCTTAGACTCTGGCTGGGGTAAGTTGGCGCACGCATGCGCACTAGCTGCCTCTCCACACTTTGACGTGGTGGAAGGAGCAGCCAACTGGACGACCCGGGGCACGGCCAAGAACGGCAGCCGGTGCCTGGGCACAACAGGAACCGCAGCAGGCTGCTTGCGGCTATGGTGGCGCCGGTTCGTAACAGGGGGCTGCGACCCCTGAAACGCATTGACCTGTACCTAGCAAATACGATAAAGACTTGGATTTAATTATTCTGGCTTGCTTTGGTGATAAGCGCAGCGTGAAACCTGTTTTTTTTTTCATTCCGACATAGATATATTTGCAATGGAGGGGGAGAAACCCATCACCATTGATGCACCTCTTTTCTGTAAATACAATTAAGATATAATTTACTAATTTATCATTATGATGAATAGATCTGATGTATGTATATATATATACAGTGTGTCCACCCATATCCTGTCCACCACCATTAACTTGAGAACGGCGGCAGCCATAGGCATAGAAGTGGTGTCTAGGTATAGTAAAGTAGCCATGCGCTACACAATGAAACCACCTATAGCGCCACCTGGTGGAAAACAACGGAGTTAGCATTTTTATCTCGAAAACGGAACGAGATAGAGGAAAAAAATGAATTACAAAGTTGTAGGGCATCATCAATTCAAAATGAATTGACACAAAACTTATTCTGAGCTTTTTTGTTACCATTCGTATTATCCATCTCTTGGATTTGCCATCAATTTTCCTCCTCCACGTCCAGGGAGGTAGGCTACAGTCCCATGGATCTTAAGTTTCTGAATAATATGTGCAACTGAAGTCACAGGAACATCAAGCTGCTTGGAGATGGTCTTATAACCTTTACCTTTAACATGCTTGTCTATAATGTTCTTTCTAATCTCCCAAGACAACTCTTTCCTTTGCTTCCTCTGGTCCATGTTGAGTGTGGTACACACCATATGTCACCAAACAGCACAGTGAGTATCTATAGCCCTTTATATAGGCCCAGTGACTGATTACAAGTTGTAGACACCTGCGATGCTAATTAGTGGATACACCTTGATTTAACATGTCCCTTTTGTCACATTATTTTCAGGGGTGCCATCATTTCTGTCCAGACCTATTTCATGAGCTTTTTTTTTTTTCAATTCTGTGGAAGCAGAAATGTCTGACTTTCATTTGTTCATTTTCATAGATTTTTTTTTTATTTATTCTTACTTTCGTCAGATTCAAGTTATTTCTGTGACCATTGTGGGCTTTTCTTTCACTAAATGAGGAGTAACAACAATTTTGACCATGTGTGTATTTGTAAACACACTCAGCTCTGCTATACTCCCTCTCTTCCCGCACACTGACTGCAAGGAGATGTAACCTGAAGGTGTTTGTAATGATATATTCAAATTGTCTCTCTAGTAAAGGAGACAAACTCTAGCACAGCGCTGTGACGACATGGACTCTCATGGGTTAACGTTTCTTAAAATCCAGCCAGACAGCACGATAGATTGTCTATAGATGGGGGAGAAGTCCCTCATTGTTTTTACAAGACTCTTGTTGACTCAATGTAATTGTGTTGGCCACTGAAAGCTAGACTATTGTTCTCCAGACATTTCCAGTAACCATTGTATTGTAGCTGTGTATTGATAATGTAATTACCTTAGTAGCCATTGTCTAGTCAGTGACTCCCAGTTTACATGTACACCCTCAGCCTTTCTAAGCACATCATTTGAATGAGCATTGTCCATGTAGCTTGAAATTCGTCCAATGGGAGAAGCAATCTTGTCCAACCAATGGATGAGGACGCAGTGTGTCCAGGGGGAGGGCTGTGGCTATAAGAGAGGACTTCTTTAAGCCACCAGGTTGTTGATGGTTGATGGATTCAGTCTAAGCTCTTTGGAGCTGACTGGAGGATCAGGACATCTTATGGCTTCAATCTAGGGACTCCGGATCCGGTTGGAGACCATATCCACTGCCTAGGGATTTCGACTCCGGCTGCCAGGATTTTATCATCAAACCAGGACTACCTAAGGAGGACACGCAGGTTGGGACACTTCAGTCACCTGTTACAGACTTTGCAGACCTCAGACAGCTTGGAACCTGTGAGGCATGGACATTCTAAATCCCTGGTGAGCCAGCGGAAGGGTGAGACTCTGTTGCCTGTTACATTTGTGTGTTTTGCTGGTTATGTGTTATGTGCCGTTAATTGTTTGGGGATCCAATAAAGTCTAATTATTGTGGTTCCCTCACCCTGTGTTGTCTGAGTAGTGTTACGCCCACGGTTAGGGAGGCCGGCGTTCAGTTGGGATGAGCCCTGAGCCACGCTGTCTTTCTGAAGGCGGCGGGTTTTAGTGGACGAGAGCGCCCACTGAGCCCCGTGTCTCCACAATTGGTGGCAGCGGTGGGATACTACTCAGCCTGGTTTACCCAGGGGAGCTGCAGTGGACTGGTGTTTTTGGACACCGTCCAGGGCTCAACAACCAGGGAGGCACATAAGCATACCCAGCAGGCCATAGGGGAGGCATTCAGGTTTCGGACGCTGCCATGTCCAACCCCACCAGCTCAGCCATGGGACAAGGACAAGAGAGGAGTTACGACCGCTGCAGTAAATGGATGCTACAGGATCTGTGCCAGAGGCGAAAGATTATCTACTGGAACGCTGAGACTCGGTCAGCCTTGATCCAGAAATTAGTCCATTGGGATGCCCAGAATGATGCAGAGGACGATGAGGATCCCGCCGATATTGACCCGGAGGATTTAAACTATGTGCCACATCATGGATCTAGTGACAATCGGAAATCAACTTTGTCCAAAATGGCCCAAGCCACAGCATTGTTGGATGCATTGGGGCCTAGAGCCTCAAGAGAAGAGAGGGCTTGGGTTATGGAATATGTTTATGGGATTCCAGCTGCCGTACTGCTAGCACCAGCCGGTCGAGAAGGATGGTCCCGATACCCAGCAGAAGCTGCACCAAAACAAAGAGGCCGCATGCTTGGAGCCCATCTGCCAGTCCAACCAGTCAACATATGCCGAGATGAACCAACGAGACCTGAGGAATGCTACTCCCAAGAAACACCAATAGCTGAGGAAGTGGTTTATCCAGTCCACACCCTACGGCAGGTCGGACAACGTACACCAGCCAACCTCCATCCCCACATCCAGATGGTCAAGGTCGGTGATATACAGGCTCAGGGACTTCGAGACATTGGATCTTCCATCACTCTGGTAAGCCCAGTTATTGTTTCCCCAGAAGACCCTGTACTGGATTCCCAATTATCCATCTCCCTGGCTGAGGGCCAGCGCTCAGACATTCCTCTGACATGTGTGCAGTTGGACCTAAGGACTGACCAGGGAGAGGTCGAGGTGGAGATTGTGAACAGCCTCCCCATACCTGTCATTGTGGAGACTGACCAGAGCAAGGCTGATGTGGAGCTTATGGACACCGTCCCCACACCAGTTATTTCGGGAAAGGACCAGGGAGAGGTTGATGTGAGACTTGTGAACAGCCTCCCCACACCTGTCATTGTGGAGACTGACCAGACCAAGGCTGATGTGGAGCTTATGGACACCGTCCCCACACCAGTTATTTCGGGAAAGGACCAGGGAGAGGTTGATGTGAGACTTGTAAACAGCCTCCCCACACCTGTCATTGTGGAGACTGACCAGACCAAGGCTGATGTGGAGCTTATGGACACCGTCCCCACACCAGTTATTTCGGGAAAGGACCAGGGAGAGGTTGATGTGAGACTTGTGAACAGCCTCCCCACACCTGTCATTGTGGAGACTAATCAGAGCAAGGCTGATGTGGAGCTTATGGACACCGTACCCACACCAGTTACTTTGGGGTCTGACCAGGAAGAGGTCCATATGGAGTTTATGGACAGCCTCCCCACACCTGTTGTTTCGGGGTCTAGCCAGGAGGAAGTTGAAGTGGGGTTCATAGATGGCCCCACCAAGCCTGATGTTTCGGATACCACTCAAAGGGAAGTGAAAGTGGGGCTTGTGAATTACCTGCTCACACCAGTCATTTTGGAGAATGACCTAGGACAAGGGCTATCCAGTCAGTTTGAAGCAGCCATCACCCACCTCCAAGCCAAGCAGGACCCTGATGTGGATTTTTCTAACATCTTTTCCAGGGATGGTTTACATTCCCGGTCTCCAACATCCACTTCTGAGCCAAGAACCGTGAGTAAGCCTAACCACACTGTGGCTATTGACTGGGGAAGGATTGATAGCGGGAGATTTGTGCAGGCCCAACTCATGGACCCCACCTTAGTGCTTGTCCACAATATGGCTGCTCAACTTGGGGGAGGTAATCAGGGGGAGGTGTATAGATGTAAGCCTCTGTTGCTGACCTCACCATTAAAAAGGACAATGCCGTCAAGAGGAGAAGGATGATAGGAAGCCTATCATGTCTGGCTAATATTAAGAAGGGGGAGGAATGTGACGACATGGACTCTCATGGGTTAACGTTTCTTAAAATCCAGCCAGACAGCACGATAGATTGTCTATAGATGGGGGAGAAGTCCCTCATTGTTTTTACAAGACTATTGTTGACTCAATGTAATTGTGTTGGCCACTGAAAGCTAGACTATTGTTCTCCAGACATTTCCAGTAACCATTGTATTGTAGCTATGTATTGATAATGTAATTACCTTAGTAGCCATTGTCTAGTCAGTGACTCCCAGTTTACATGTACACCCTCAGCCTTTCTAAGCACATCATTTGAATGAGCATTGTCCATGTAGCTTGAAATTCGTCCAATGGGAGAAGCAATCTTGTCCAACCAATGGATGAGGACGCAGTGTGTCCAGGGGGAGGGCTGTGGCTATAAGAGAGGACTTCTTTAAGCCACCAGGTTGTTGATGGTTGATGGATTCAGTCTAAGCTCTTTGGAGCTGACTGGAGGATCAGGACATCTTATGGCTTCAATCTAGGGACTCCGGATCCGGTTGGAGACCATATCCACAGCCTAGGGATTTCGACTCCGGCTGCCAGGATTTTATCATCAAACCAGGACTACCTAAGGAGGACACGCAGGTTGGGACAGTTCAGTCACCTGTTACAGACTTTGCAGACCTCAGACAGCTTGGAACCTGTGAGGCATGGACATTCTAAATCCCTGGTGAGCCAGCGGAAGGGTGAGACTCTGTTGCCTGTTACATTTGTGTGTTTTGCTGGTTATGTGTTATGTGCCGTTAATTGTTTGGGGATCCAATAAAGTCTAATTATTGTGGTTCCCTCACCCTGTGTTGTCTGAGTAGTGTTACGCCCACGGTTAGGGAGGCCGGCGTTCAGTTGGGATGAGCCCTGAGCCACGCTGTCTTTCTGAAGGCGGCGGGTTTTAGTGGACGAGAGCGCCCACTGAGCCCCGTGTCTCCACAAGCGCCACCTATTGGAAGTAGCGATCCTAAAATTCACAAGTGGATTTTCAACAATCCTTTGCAATATGACTCAGGATATATAAGCCAGATCAGAATCCCAATTTGCAGACACGGTGTTTCGGGGTGCTTTCCCCTCGTCAGTGCAAAGTATGGGGGTGTCTGATCTGGCTCATGAGAAAGCTATGTGGGGACCACGGGGGAACACTATTCTCCTTAAGGAGACTTTGCAAGCCAGTCTGGCTGCCAGGTAAGGGGACTTAGAGCTGCCACGCCCCTCTAGGAAATATTCAAATTGTCTCTCCAGTAAAGGAGACAAACTCTAGCACAGCGCCACCTATTGGAAGTAGCGATCCTAAAAGTCACAAGTGGATTTTCAACAATCCTTTGCAATATGACTCAGGATATATAAGCCAGATCAGAATCCCAATTTGCAGACACGGTGTTTCGGGGTGTAATGATATATAAATCGACTATATTCTTAATGCACAAAAATGGACTGCAATGAGATAAAAAAATGCAAGATGTGTTAGTAATGACTCATAGCTTTAATGTACTCTACACAGTAGGTGCAGAGATCACATAGAAGAGTAGGGCTGTGTGTCATTATTTGTCTCACAGGACAAGCCTGGTCTAAGCTTCACTAGGGGGTGTTCTATTATTCCCCTGCATTACATCTCCTGTTTATGATTGGGCAATGACATGCAAGGGAAGAAGTACATGCCCTTAAAGATGAATCTTTGATAACATTCGCTTGGTTGAAGGGGAAATTAGAGTCTAATTGTTACACTCGCCAAGCGGGAAGTAGGAGTGAACCCACTGAACTACAGGGGGGACCTGGGCTTGCCCTGACTTGGAAAGGGCTTAACTATACACAAACCAGGTATTCACTAGAACCTTTGATGGTGAGAATGGCAGTCAAGCGACTGCCGGTAGACACCAGGTGCTACTCTCAGGGCAGTGTTTGGGACTGAGGCAGCTGAGCGGAGCTGGGTAACAGTAAGACAGGGGTACAGTCACAGACAGGACAGTCACACCCAGACAGACTAGGCAGACACAGGAACTCAGACTGGACTGGAATTGGTACAGAGGAACAGGCACAGGACATAAGGCATTGAACATCAGGCAAAGGACATCAAGCTGAAGACATCAGGTAGGACACCAGAGATCAGGAACAGGACATCAGGAAGGAACCGGACATCGGACAGAGGTCATCAGGTACGGATCACAAGGTGTAGGACATCGGGTTGCAGGTACAGGTGCAGGACACTAGGCTACGAACATCAGGGACAGGTGCAGGGTATCAAGATTCATACACATCATAGGAACACAGGTGTGAAGGAAGATGCTGGCCCCGGACTGCACAGCGCCATACTCCTTTGCCAAGGGGACTCTGTGTCTGAATGTGATTCTGGGTGGAGTGCATGACACTTACTGGTGTCCTCAGGCCGGTGTCTATCACCCCACCGGCAGTAGTCGTAGACAGTAAGTAACATACGCAACACCAGAGCTCGCTTAGCCAACCAGAAATGTTCACGTTTATCCTTCATATCATTATGACAGACATGGCCTTACTTTCCTTCTTTCCTCTCAGTTTGAGGTACTACTCGACCTGTTTCCCTTCGCTGTCTTGGATCACTTCCTCAAGCTTTGGGGTCTGTCTCCTTCCCCCTGACTTTGTTCACCTTTGTCCGATTCTAGGCCCTGTTAGCTCTTTAGCTAGCTTATTTTCTAAGCCCGCCGGGGTGAGCCATATGCAAATAAGAAAGCCGCGGAGACACCATCACGTGTTTCTCAACGCTGCCAGGAAACTAGCCAGGTCTTTCACCGGGAAGGAACAACCACGGGAAGGGCAGTCTCAAGTCAAGGAGACCACCTATACCAAGCATGGTATCCATCCACAGACAGCTGTTTCGGGGTATTTGCCCCTCATCAGTGTGTAGGAATCTGGCTAGTGTGGGCAATGCCTAGTAAAAGACTGTCTCCTTCCCCCTGACTTTGTTCACCTTTGTCCGATTCTAGGCCCTGTTAGCTCTTTAGCTAGCTTATTTTCTAAGCCCGCTGGGGTGAGCCATAGGCTCCGGACCTCTCGAGGTTACCTCAGGGTTCCCTGACTGGCCCTAACATCGAGGTCATGTCTTCTCATACTTGAATTCTATTCTACACTGGGTCTTCTCGAGACCTCCCAACCAACCTTTCTCTCACATCTGTCACTTCCTATTTAACCCTATCTCTTTCACCCTGCTGGTATTTCAGCCCAACCACTAAGTGGCGCCTTTGGTGACAGTCCCGCTCTATTGCACCTGGGACCAGCACCCAGCTAGCAGAAGAACACATTATTAACATATACAATTGGTATAACACATAAAATACATGGCATAAACAGTACAGGGGTAAGTCCACCCTCTACAGGTGCAGGACATTAGGGTGGTACCAGGACAGACAGGACTACAGCAGACACAGTGCTGACTACTAGCAGAACTGCAGCTGAATACTGACACACCAGAGCAACCGGCTGGAACTAGGTCAGAAATTTAGTGCACTCTAGTGACTTGCTCGGGTCCCCCCATTAGGGGGAGAGAGCCTTAAATAACTGGTGCCTACCAGTGATAGGATAGGGACACCTTAGCAAGCTGTGTGTGCTTCTCCTTAAAGGGACAGGACGTACGCAGGCATGCCCCCTAGGCTGGAGGTAACGGTTAAATCCCAGTGGGCTAAAGGATCTCTGCTTATGTCATGCCTATGTGACCAAAAGGGGAGGGGCTTCTGTGGCGCCCCAGGACCTGGTCGCCACAACAGCATTGCCCCTCCAAAGGGTTAATGCTGAGCCTGGAGGTAATTGGGAGGTCTATTGACCAGTAAGTTTAACACCCAACGCAGTTCTCCCTCAGGCCAGCAGGGGGAGCTCTGAACCTGGAGTTCCAGGGAGCATTCCTTAAGTCTGGCCTGAGGGAGGAGTTAGTGTTCAGTCTGTAGGAGAAAGCAAAGAGTGCAGATGCAGAGTGTGCTGTCCTGTGGAACTGGGGCCTAGAGCTGGAGCAGCTTGGCCCAGTGAAACAGGAGGAGCAGAGAGGCACAGAAGAGACTCGGACATCGGAGTCTGTGGCCACCAGGGCCTAAAATACTGCCTGGTAGCCGAATCCGAAGGGCAGGAGAGCTGCAAGCACCTGGCCCATAAACATCCCAAAGGTACAGCTGCATCATCAGGGCCCGGTGTGGACTCCAGCAGAGAAGCACCAGAGAGGGCCTGTGCAGCCTACCACAGAGGGAAAGGGACGTACCACCGGTCCCAGCAGAAAGAGGGCCATTGCTAAATCCAGAGAGCAGGGTCCTAGCACAGTAAGGAAAAGAACAGGAGTAGGCCTCATACTCATCTGGCCAAAACGACATCTCCGTTACTTCCAGGCCGGCCGGAGCCGTCTACCACCTGTAACGGTCTCCAGGACTAACCGTTTGTGAAGTAAAAGAGGAGAAGGTAAAGAGACTGTTGTTTATGCCTGTTTCTTTCATTGCCTGTCGGCCCTGCACCGTGTTATCTACACAACACCATAGACTCTCACGAGCACCAACAGTGTCCCCGGGGCACCGCTCCACCTGTGGGGAGCAGTACCACCATTGCTGCCGTATCATCACCCCGGAGGCCTCACACAGCAGCGGCGGCTTAATAGCCGCATACCACAGGTGGCGTCACGAACACAAACCCCAAGTCACCAGCCATATTTAACTGACACCCACCAGGGCCACGGAGTCGGGCCCCGCCACCACTGACGATCCCCGGACTAGTCCGGCCTGGCACCGGGTGTCCCATAGCCCTGGGGTGGGCGAGTCACTTCCACCAACATAGCTGATACCAGGAAGCAACATTATTTTTTTAAGTCTACGTGGTCATGGAGTTGTTTATAATAGAAGTGGGAGTCTGGGGGTAAGACCCCCGCAGGGAAGGGTGCATCATTATAGTGGAAGGTAGGAAACTTCATTATGTCTACCAACCAAGTCAGCCATGCCCAAGGTCCTTCTAGCCACTGGGATTTAACTACAACTTTAGGTTGGGGGCTAGGAAACCCCATGCGGCTATGCAGGCGAACAGGGGACCAAGCAGCACATGGACGGCCATGCAGAAAAGCAGAGGATTGCGCAACACATGCACGCCCACAAGGACAAGTTTACAGCCAGAGAGAGAGAGTGGCAGTGGTATGCCTTTTGGAGAGTGCAGGGACATCGGCGTTAGGATGCCCCAGGAAGCCGGCGTGTTCAGGGATGTTAGTGCTAGATTAATCTCTACAAGCTAAATTCTTTGTGATGGAGATAAGAAATTAAAACACAAGTTTTATCCAGCTCTGCAACTGCTATTCCATGGTGTTGCCAGTTTACTTTGCTCAAACTGGTGAAAGGTCCTCTTTAAGTGCCCCCTTTACAGGTAACAATGCACCATGTGCCCCTTAACAAGTACTAATGCTATTCTGACTCTCGGTTATGTAGGACATGATGGCGCCTGAACAGACTGTTTCTTCCCGTGCTATTTGTGTTCACAGTACTCACATTCATATCGGTTCCTCAGATAGTTTAACTCAGCCATAATCTCATTGTAAGGAGACGCCAGGAGAAGAAGGATGCTTATACTGAAAGTCTTGTATTGATGATAATGCAGCAGGTAAAAAGAGTGATTTCTCAGAGAGCAGACAACATGTCACCTGAAGATGGCTGATACTAAACACTACATGGAGAAGAAGGGCGGGGAATGCTGACATCACAGAGCTACAGGCAGGAGGAAGGGACAAACTACAAGGAAAGTCAAAGCTTCTGCCTAGCAACAATACAAAGCAATGAAATCATTGAATAATTCCCAAGTCGTGGGACATGACAAATAACAGGAGTGTTGCCTTGATAAATAATAATGTTCTATGTGCGCCCAAATAAATAAAAAATGTCCCTTTTAACAATTAATACCAAGCAAAAATAATATTGCCCAAGTGCCTCCCAAAAAAGTGATAATGCCCCTTGAATAACCCCAAAAAGTGCACCCTGAGGTTCCTTAAAAAGTAGAAATGCCCCCTGGATGTTTACCAAAAAAGTAATGATGTGCCCTGAGTTCCCCGCAAAAGTTATTAATGCTGTCACAGTGTGTAAAGGTGCAGCAGTTACCCCTCTAATCCCATTTTTGGGCTCCTCTTTAGGACAGATCTGTAGGGACACGACCCACTGACGTAGTGGGATCAGTGCACGGAGCACGAGACATAAGTGGTGATGTGTGACCGGGGACCCGGCTTGTATTTTTGCTGTTTTCTGGGTTATTTCATGCCTCTTAGTTGCAGTGATCGCCTGCTCCCCGGTTGCACATTTCACCGTCTGGCAGGAGCAGAGATCACTGATCTGACGGAGATTGAAGACACCGAGGTGTGAGGTGACTCAGGCCCGGGCTCATTCCTTGGATATTACTTTTCTGCATCTAAACCATTTTCTTGCTTGAAGTGACATCGCTTTTTATTAAATATCTCAGATACAAATGCATCACAGATGAAAGCGCCGGTCCCGCTCTTATCACCGGCGGACTCATGACTTCTCACCGGGAAGGAAAAAAGAAAAATAAAGATTCCCAAATTATTTTATTATTTTTTAAAAGTAAAGAGAAGCAGATAAGTAGAAACCCTTTTGGCCTCTGACTGCGAAATGGCACCGATTTGGTTGCCAGGAATGTATCTTCAATTGGCACATGACCGCTATGAGACCCATGATGGGTCCTGTCCCCGTGCGATTCCATGTATTTACCACAAAGGGGTTATGCTACTAGCAACGCTTAATTATCACGTATCTGCAGCACAGGAACGGACATATCGTTGGTGCAACCTGTGCAGCCACAGAGGGACCCAAGAGGTCAATGGGCCCATAGCCATCTCCAAAGCGGGTGGAATTGTGCAACATGATGAGTTATTGAGCTGCAAAGTACCCGTGTATTGTTCTTCCAGGGGGGGTTCTTGTGTCCGTGTCTGCCAGTGCTGCACCATATTGTGATTGGCGGGGCCACAGCTACTGGGACAAACCACGTACATTCTTTGGTAAAGTGAATGTGACGCGCCCACTGGGTCAGAGGTTACCCGTTCTTCTCCTGGGTCACCGCGGTGGCCTTGCCCGTTGCTCGGTTATTTCAGCTCTTCACAGGTAGAGCTAGGCCCAGGGAGGACTATGGCGGTAGTAGTACTCGCTTATGGCGCGTGGGCGCGATGGTGAGGGCGCCGGCAATGATAGGATGACACAGAGGGCGCAGTTCAAGTTCTTTTTACTCACTGAAGTCACTCTGCCCTTGGTGTGCAACGTCCCGCTGTGATGGGCTCCAGCTGATCCCGGATACTTCGGAGGTTGATGCTGGTGTTTCCTTCTGTGCATCTCCGTTCAATGGTTTCCCTCCATCCTAGCTCCTGGGCCATGGAACGGGTCACGGGTGCCTTCCGCACTCCCTGCAAACCCTGGGATCCCCCTTCCTTCCTAAGAACCCGGGTCGAGCCTCCAGTTCCAGACCACGGGCCCCGAACTATCCGTGTCTTTGCTTGCTTTTTCCCCTGAGTTCCTCCTGACGCTTGCTGCGCCCAGTGCTAACTTCTGACAGACTTGTATGTGTGATGGCTCCTCAATTCCCTTTTGGAAGCCCTGCCTCCTGGATTCCTAAACTAGTGGGCAAGAGGTCCCATACCTCATGATGGCCACCCCAGCACCTACCCTAGCCCAGCCCAGTGCAAGAGCTCCTGTGTTATGTGTTTGCTATGTGTTTTGGTGCTTGTTACCGGTGACGACCTCCTATGTACCCAAGATGAGCACCGCACCTCGGTTGAGGTACAGTACCCTGTGGTACCTGAAGCCTCAGGGGTGCCACACATGTTTGTGCGGCGCCCTGTACTAGCCAAGTCGTCACAGATAACATACATACACCCCCACCCCCACTAGACAGTAACATTAGCCAAACATAAAATCCTTGTTGCCTCCCTCCAGGGTCTGATGTCCACACCAGGTGGGGCGGAGCCAAGCGGTTGGCCCCACCCACCGAGGAGTTCACAGGCCTGGAGGCGGGAAAAACAGACAGATAGTCTTGGAGGTTGAAGTGAGAGGAGCAAAGTGGAGAGTGTCTGGGTTTGTGGCCCAGGCACTGACAGCAAGGTTGGCAGACGGTGGAGGCCGTCTGCAGGAGTGGTGAATCAACGCGGAACCGTAGGACCGGGGTCGGGCGTCGGCCCGCCGGTACCGACCGGGGAGCGAAGTGAAGCCAGCACACACAGGCAGGGCCATCGGACCCCGGCTAGGCTTGGAGTCGCCATCAACAGTCAAATCTGAGTGTGACAGGAACCCCAGGGGTATCCTAACAGCCAAAGACCCGTTAGAAGGAAACTGCCCACACCGTGAGGGTATACAGCTACCGCCTAAGGCTAGAGACCCAGGGGCCAGCGCCTGCGGGCAAACGGGCTCCTCCGGTACGCATACACCGGTGAGCAGACTACCGTTGGGGATCCATCGTAGTCAAACAAGTACACAAAGGTGCAGGGAAAGACAGCCGCCATCACCTGTCCGGGGAGAGACACTGCAGCCGGCTGCGGGACCCGTCCATCCAGCCGTTTGGTTTACCGAGGACTTTGTGCATCTTTTGCTGAGTGAGTACACCCATGCCATCCGGCACCGTGCCGCGCTGTCCCTGCAACCCTGCACCTCACCAACCCTGCCTCCCCGTCACACCACCGGGCCCCGGGACCACCGACCCCTACCCACGGAGGGGGAAAACAACATGCCAGCTGCTCCCTACCATCGCTCCCGGGATCCCCGTCACCAGAAGCGGTGGTGCCCATCTTCACCACAACCCGTGGGTGGCGTCACGGACTAAATCCCCAAACAACCCAACCACCCTTTTCACTCATGGGCGAGGAACACCGCTCGAGTCCCTGGATCCGGCCACCGCTCGAGCCACCGAGCAGCAGCCGCAGCAGCGCTGGACCCGAGCGTTAGCGAGCGCAGCGGCGGCGTCCTCCCTGCCCGCGACACTTGCACCATTTACTCCTATGGGACCTCCAGTGCACCCATATAATATGAACACACAATCTCATCATTCACATGTCATGGTCGGGAGGGGGTGGTAGTGATTTTCCCTCGCTGTTCTTACATTTGCCATCTTCAGCTATATTTACTAACTCACAAAATATCCAGAAGGTGAAGGTTTTCCAGTCTCCCGGAAGAGTTGGCAAATATCCAAGGTGCCATAAAATATTCCAAAAATGTCCTGGAAAGAAGTGTTTCCAGAAGCTTTTTGGGGGTATTGGAAAATGCATAGTTGGCCTATAATTGGGTGTAGATCTGGGGAAGAAAAATGGATTGTCTGAAAGTTGGAAACTGCAGTATTCCTTTAACACTGCTCAATGCATAATGTGTGCAGCTCCCATTGAGTTTAATAGTAGCTATATATGTGATGCCCCGGACTAGTCGGGTCGTCCCAGGTAGTCACACACAACACCACTCCCCCTCCCGATTAGGTAACACCAGCCAAACTAAAAAAACCTTGTCACCACCCTCCAGGTTTGATGTCCACACCAGGGGGGGCAGAGCCAGGTGGTTGGCTCCGCCCACCGAGGAGTTCACAGGCCTGGAGGCGGGAAAACAGTGAGTGTAGTCTAGCTCAGGCTCCAGAGGGGTCAAGTTCAAGTACGAGTGTAGAGCAGACAAGTTCACAGGCAGACCTACGCTCAGGCCTGACATAGACTACTCCGGTGGCTGGGTGGGAGCCCAGTCACCATTAGCAAGGAGGCAGACGGTGGTGGCTGCCTGCAGGAGACCGGGAAAATGACCAGTGGAACTGTAAGGGACCGGGACAGGGTAGTGGCCCGCCGGAACCGAACCGGGGAGCCAACTGGATACCGGAGCACAAGGCAGGGTACTCAGACCCAGTACAAAGCCCTGAACCGACAGGGCCGAGTCGAATCAACTGATTGCGGACTAGACTTAAGGACCTATCCCACACAAGTCCCTTTAGAAGACAACAGCCCAACCATACAGGGTAAAGCCACTGCCAAGGCATAGAGACCCAAAGGGCCAGCATCTGCGGGCAAACGGTCTCCTACGGCATATACAAGTCGGGGAGCGGACTGCCGGTGTCTAGGCATAGGAGTCAAACATTTACACACAGAGGTGCAGGAGAAAGGTGGAAACCACCAACTGATTCCGGGAGAAGATGCAGCCGGCTGCGGGCCCCGTTCATCACTCCATTTGGTGTACCAGAGACTCCAGTGTCTTGTGTCATAATGAGTACACCAGTGCCTTCAGTCACCGCACCACACCGCACCGCGACACTTCACCCTGCACCCCAGCCCTCGCTTACCGGGCCCCGGGACCAACACCCCCTACCCACGGAGGGGTCAATACCTAGCTGCACCATTACATCGCTCCCGGGAGCCCCATACCTTCACCGCAGCGGTGGTGTCCACAATCACCACAAACCCATGGGTGGCGTCACGAACTATCATCCCAAACCAAACACCCAAATCCCCGCGTGTAGCGCCAACTCCCTTGCAGAGCGACGTGACCCCCGGGTCCGTGAGAGGCTCGAGCCACCACCCGCAGTGTGAGCACGGATCCGAGCGGCTCGGCAGTCGCAGCCGAGCCCGCAGGGCGGTACATATACTGTATTTTTCAGACTATAGGATGCACCCCAGGTTTGGACAGCATAAAGTAGGGAAACACGATTCCTAGTAATTAATACTTCCCTGGTGGTTTGGGAAAGTGGCGGGTAAATATCAGTAACATTAATGTACAGGGTAGAATAGGAGGTGAGAGATCTAGTGTTAGCGTTTGTCTGCAATGTGTATATACACTTATAGCTTTACAGCATGCACAGTATATCTCACATGCACAACACTGCTACATGCACAACACTGCTACGTGCACAACACTGCTACATGCACAACACTGCTACATGCACAACACTGCTACATGCACAACACTGCTACGTGCACAACACTGCTACGTGCACAACACTGCTACGTGCACAACACTGCTACGTGCACAACACTGCTACATGCACAACACTGCTACATGCACAACACTGCTACATGCACAACACTGCTACATGCACAACACTGCTACGTGCACAACACTGCTACATGCACAGTACATGCACACATCTCTTCTGTATATACAAACACAGCTCTTCTACATACACACAAAACTATGCTACATACACAGATCCCTGTCACATATGTGATGCCCTGGCACCGCCAGGTGGTCACAGAGAAACAGTGCACCCCACACAACACCATCCCACATCAGGTACCATCTGCCATAAAACCCTAGCCATCCCCCTCAGGGTAGGAAGGACACACCAGTGGGCGGGACCAGGTGGATGGGAGCACCCACCTAGGGGTCTTGAGGATCCGGGGGAGGGAACCAGTGAGTTGAAGTAAGTTGAAGTTAGTTCAAGTTGGAGTTCAAGAGGGAGACTTGACGTGGAAGTGCAAGTGGAGTGGAGTCAAGTCTAGCCTAGTGAAGGGTAGCCAGGGTAGTGGCCCTGGTCTACTGGCTAGGTGGCAAGCAGTGGACCATGTCCAAAGGCGACGGGAGTCCAGTTGCGGGAAATCCAAAGTGGACCAGGACAGGGTTGGAGCCCGCCGGTACCGACAGCGGAGATCCGGTCCGGAAACCGTGCACAGGTGGGGTACCTGAACCCTAGTTAGAAGACGGTTGCAAGCCCCTTCTCTAATTAACCAGGCTGGGGACAAGGGTATCCGCAACAACCCACTGAGATCCCAAGGGTCACTTTTCACAGGCACATCTCCCAACATGAACAGAACCGGGAGGGGACTTCCCCGTTCCACACGAGGTTGTCCACAAAAGGTGAAAAATACACAGTGCCGGAGGAAGGGACATTGGTACATCAGCCGGGTGTGGGAACCGTATACACCCGGAAGCGGCCGCCGGCCACTGACACCTTGGTTTACCAGCGGACGTTTGTGCAATCATTTAATCGTGAGTACACTAACACTCTCCGGTCCGGCCCGGCGCACCACCACCGGCAGCCATCACCTCCCGTGTTCTAGACAATGAACCCCGGGGCATCCACCCCTACCCACGGTGGGGTCAACACCTAGCTGCTGCTCCATCGCCCCCGGGCGCTCCCCAACAGCAGCGGTGGTACTCCACCTTACCACACACCGTGGATGGCGTCACAAAGTATCTACAATAATCCCCTGTACATATTGCATCCCCTTTTTATTTGAGTGTCCGCACGACCCTGGAGATCCCTCGAGCCACTGCAGATCCGGATCTGAGCAGCCCGGCTGCTGACGTGGGGGCGGCACACATGCACACACATTTCTGATAGATATGCACACTGCAATGCAGTATATACACATTCACAGAACTGCTACATACACACATATCTCTTCTACATACACACACAGCTCTTTTGTATACACACACAACTCTGCTACATACACACAACTCTGCTGTATATACGCACAGCTCTGCTACAGATATGCACAACTCTACTACATACACACATCTCTGCTGTATACACACACAGCTCAGCTACATACATACATACATATCTCTGTTACATAAACACACAGCTATGCTACATACACACATCTACTGAATACACACACATCTCTGCTGCATACACACAGATCTGCTACATACACACAACTCTGCTGTATATACACACAGCTCTGCTACAGATATGCACAACTGTACTACATACACACACAGCTCTGCTGTATATACACACAACTCTGCTACAGATATACACTACTCTACTACATACACACACAGCTCTGCTGTATATACACACAACTCTGCTACAGATATACACTACTCTACTACATACACACACAGCTCTCCTGCATACACACATCTCTGCTGTATACACACATAGCTCAGCTACATACACACATATCTCTGTTACATAAACACACAGCTCTGCTACATACACACATATCTACTGAATACACACACATCTTTGCTAGATACACACAGCTCTGCTACATATACACACAGCTCTGCTGTATGTACACACAGAGCTCTGCTACTCTGCTACTTATACACACAGCTCTGCTACATATACACACAACTTTTCTGTATATACACACAGCTCTGCTACGTACACACACAGCTCTACTACTTATACACACAGCTCTGCTACATATACACACATCTTTCCTGTATATACACACACAGCTCTGCTACATATACAAACAGCTCTGCTGTATATACACACACAGCTCTTCTACTACTACTATTCTATCTCTGTTACATCAAACACCCTCTGTGCCCTGAGAGCTGGACATAAAAAGGTATCACTCCTAGAATACTTTTGTCTTTTTTGGACATAAGAGTACTCACTTTGATCACTCATACATAGCTTTTTTCCCGTTTTATATATATATATATATATATATATATATATATATATATATATATATAGATGTGGCACCCTTTGGCTTCTGGTGCCACAGGGTATTACACCACTTTTCAGGGGTAATATCTATCCCGGGTCAGAAGGGGGTTAACCTGCTGGTGCCTTCACAAAACACACACAAACAACACCAGGTGCTTACTCACAGGGTATGGGACTAGGGCAGACAGGGGAGCCAGCCATCATGAAGCATGGGACTTCCCCAGTCGCTAGGACAACCACTGGGGGAACCACATGGGGTAGAAGTAGGCACAATCATCACACTTTAGACAGAACCTTCCTGGGCACAGCTTGGGGTAACACCTAGCACTGACAACTGGAGTTAGTGTTTATCTCTCTTCGTGGGCCTGTAACTTGGAGCAGGAGGCTCAGCCCAGGTTCCGGATAGCAACCGAGAGACACTTCACAAACAGACTTTCACGGGCACCGGCAGTGACCGCCGATGGATCCGGGATCGACTGGAGCCCATCATGGCAGAGATTAGTACTCTGGGGCAGCGCTTGAACAACCTGTGAGTAAAAATGATATATTCCTCCATATAGTATTATGCAGCCCCCATATAGTATTATGCACCCTCATGTAGTAGTATACAGCCCCCATAGTTGTCTGGCCAATGTGATTAAATGCATACTCACTTCTCCTCATTCCCACGCTGTTCCATTTTCCTCAACTTGCGTCTATTGTTCTGCCGCTCTCCACATCTCAGCACAATGGCGCGCAGTAATGGCATCATCGCGCTCCACTTCAGCACACGTCAAAGCACCACAGACAAAGCGGGAAAATGTTGAGAGGCAGTGCTCCGCTCCCTCTCTCATCATTGCTTTCAATTAGATCGGCATCTGTGATAATGATACAATTGAAAGTGCGATCCTTGGTGCCAGATAGAGGAGTCAGAGCCCAGGCTGTTAATGGGTGACCGCTTCAACCACAGATTGTCTTGTAGCACCCCGAGGTCTCAAGTGCCACAAAATGTAACCTGTGGAAACCCAAACCCCGGAATATCCGTGCCAGTCAACACACCAGCACCCTTAGGCCACATACATAACCCTAATTCCAAACTGGGAGACTGCCTAGCAACAGCTAAAAGGGATGGGCATTTATTGGCTAACTGCCACCCAATCTGTAGGGAGAGACCCAGCAAGAGGAGGGGCGAGTGACCAGTTGGGAAGTTGGCGGGAAGAAGAGAAGAGAGTGGAAAGTGAAGGAGTGAGGAGTTATGAGTGAGAGAGGAGTGAAGTAAAAAAGAAGGAAAGGTGTAAAGACCTAAAGTAAGAATGGGACACTGTAAAGGAGACAAGGACTGTGGAGTAAGGAACCGGGACTCCAGAAACCGTGTGTTACCTGTGGAAGTGTAGGACTCCAGGAACCGTGGGGTGCCTGTGGAAGTGTAGGACTCCAGGAACCGCGGGGTGCCTGTGGAAGTGTAGGACTCCAGGAACCGTGGGTTACCTGTGGAAGTGTAGGACTCCAGGAACCGCGGGGTGCCTGTGGAAGTGTAGGACTCCAGGAACTGCGGGGTGCCTGTGGAAGTGTAGGACTCCAGGAACCGTGTGTTACCTGTGGAAGTGTAGGACTCCAGGAACCGCGGGGTGCCTGTGGAAGTGTAGGACTCCAGGAACTGCGGGGTGCCTGTGGAAGTGTAGGACTCCAGGAACCGTGGGTTACCTGTGGAAGTGTAGGACTCCAGGAACCGTGGGTTACCTGTGGAAGTGTAGGACTCCAGGAACCGTGGGTTACCTGTGGAAGTGTAGGACTCCAGGAACCGCGGGGTGCCTGTGGAAGTCTGGAACCAAGGCTCACAGGACTCAGCACAAGGCGGGGTGCAGACCCTAGGACAGCGGGACACTTTCTGGTCAACTGTTAAATCTGCCTCGTGAGGGGATCTCCAAGGTCTCTCACCAACCAAAGAGTCTGAAGCATCAGCAGCAAAGAGGGGACCTGGGACAAGGGACAGAAATCCACCCACTAAATAGTCCAGGCTGCCTGCAATAGGACCAAGACTGAAACGGAGGGGCTTCCCAGATGCTCTAAGCCACGGGAGCCCAATACAACAAGTGTGCACGGAGGACAGCTACCCCAGGTCACAGCGGGCACGGAGAACAAGGGGAGCGGTAACACCTGAAACCGGCACCAGCGGGTCCAGGTACGAAGCCACAGTAAAAAGGCAAGTTGAAACTGCAATACCGGTGTGGACTGTTTCCTTCTCGCCTCCGTATACATACATTGACTGTCCCCTACTATAGCCCCTCATCATCCACTGCTCGGGCCCGGCCCTGCTTGTGGAAGGCCCAAAACACCTAATCTGCATTACTCCACCAGCCCCAGGAGGACCCTGCAGCAGCGGCTTCACTAACCTGGCCGCACACTGCAAGTGGTGAAGTCAAAAACTCTTTTATTTTCTTTTTCTCTATTTTTCACCCTTTTTATCGGACCGACCCCCAGGGTCACTGAACCGGACATCGGCTGCGACCACGACTACCCCCCTGCGCACCACGTGCCCAGGACCGAGTACCCCACAGCCCTGGGGAATCACAGTCTGCAGAGATCACCTGCACCATTGACGGTGACGTTATCGCTGCGGCAGCAAGTAAAGATTTGCAGGGCATCGCCAGTTTCTAAAAAGCCATGGTGGGAATCTAGGAAATGATTATTGCATCTTTTCCTTTTTTTTTTAACCCATTTTGTATAAAGCTGATCCTTCCAGACATCCCCTTTAAATTGTGCTGTGTTTTCTTTCGCGTCTCATAAGTGGATTTTCCTTTCATCGCAGCCGGCGGACGAGACCGACATGTTCAATTACAGCACTAGAAAAAGAAAAACCTCCCATGAACATCTCGTAATAAGGAGTAAATGGAAGTCAAGCGACACTTTCTGCAGCGGAGGAAGCACATGTGGATAGCTCCGGACCGCCGTCTCAGAAAACACCTGATTTTGTGCCTTTTTTTCCTTTTTGGCGGGTCGCGGCTCGTCTGCAGCGAGGTCGGTAAGTGCAGATGGAATATTTTTAAGTGTGTGTTCGGTTCGCCGGCTCAGTGGGTATTTTTAGCCGAGGACGGCGGATGTGGAGAAGACGCTCACAACCAGTCATTTAATGAGTCGTTCTGTCTGAAGGAGTTTTAGATCTTCGGAGATGTAGACATCGCGGCAGTTCTTCTAATAAAGCAAGTAGAAATATCACTCGTAAGTCGTGTCCGATTAAAGGGGTCGTCTACTTTTGTGTCTTTTTATTAGGGAAGCGCAGCGCTCTTCTCAGCATGTACTTATTTCCTCCAGATGTTGCACAGTGGATTCAGTGGGCGTCCAGTAATACATGGCCGCCATCGCCTCTACAGACTAATATCTGTTCCTCACCGCGGTTCTCTGTTCTGTTTATAACAAGAAGCTCCTTAATTTGGAATTCAATCATGACCCATCAATCAACCAGACCCCACCAGTTACCAAAATCGGGGTCCTGTGTTCAACAGTTATCAACCCAAAAACTGCGCTACCACCAAACTCTGAAGGAGACGTGTCCCATATTCAGGAGCCGTACATCACCAAGCACAATGCCGAGCCGTACATCACCAAGCACAATGCCGAGCCGTACATCACCAAACACAATGCCGAGCCGCACATCACCAAGCACAATGCCAAGCCATACAACACCAAGCACAATGCCGAGCCGTACATCACCAAGCACAATGCTGAGCCATACATCACCAAGCACAATGCCGAGCCGTACATCACCAAGCACAATGCCGAGCCGTACATCACCAAACACAATGCCGAGCCATACATCACCAATCACAATGCCGAGCCATACATCACCAAGCACAATGCTGAGCTGTACATCACCAAGCACAATGCCGAGCCGTACATCACCAAACACAATGCCAAGCCGCACATCACCAAGCACAATGCCGAGCCGTACATCACCAAGCACAATGCCGAGCCGCACATCACCAAACACAATGCCGAGCTGCACATCACCAAGCACAATGCCGAGCCATACATTACCAAGCACAATGCTGAGCTGTACATCACCCTGCACAATGCCGAGCCGCACATCACCATCCACAATGTCGAGCCATATATTACCAAGCACAATGCTGAGACGTACATCACCAAGCACAATGCCGAGCCGTACATCACCAAGCACAATGCCGAGCCGTACATCACCAAGCACAATGCCGAGCCGTACATCACCAAGCACAATACAGAGCCGTACATCACCAAGCACAATGCTGAGCCATACATCACCAAGTGTCCCGGGCGGAGGAGGGGACGCTGTGCTCACCCACTGCTCGGGTACGGCTACTGCTGCTGCTGCTCAGTGGTGGCTCGAGCGGTGGGCCGGATCCCGGGGACTCGAGCGTCGTTCCTCGCCCGTGAGTGAAAGGGGGTGGTTTGGTTTGGGTTTAGGGATATTGTCCGTGACGCCACCCACGGTTGTGGTGAGGTTGTGACACCACCGCTGCTCTGGACGGGGATCCCGGGAGCGATGACAGGGAGCAGCTTGGATGTTGGTTCTCCCCACCGTGGGTAGGGGGGTTGGTTGTCCTGGGGCCCGATGAGGGGTAGGGATGGATGGCAGGCGGGTTACGGGGCCTAGTGAGGTGCAGGGTCGCGGGGGCAGCGCAGTGCCGCACGGCACGGTGGTACTCACTCAGCCAATGATGAATGCAAAGTCTCCGGTAAAACAAGCGGCTGGATGGACGGGTCCCACAGACGGCTGCGGCGTTTCTCCTCCCGGCAGGTTGATGGTGACTGCCTTTCCCTGCACCTGTGTTGTAGTGTACGGTTCCAATGGGTTCCCACCGGTAACCCGCTCCCCAGCTTGGATGGAGGCTGAGGGAGCCCCTTTTGCCCGCAGGCTCTGGCCCTGGGAACTGTAGCCTTGGCGGTGACTGTGTTTCCCTCTACGGTTTGAGCTGTTGCCTTCAATCGGGTCTTGGCTGCTGGGAAACCCCGGAGGTTCCCTTCGCTAACGGATTTGACCAACTTTTTGGCGACTCCTAGCCTGGTCGGGGTCCGTAAGCCCTGCCGGATGGTGCTGGCTTCTCTTTGCTCACCGGTCCGGTACCGCCGGGCCACCGCCCGTCCACGGTCCTTACGGTTTGCTCCAATAGGCCTCTCCTGCAGACAGTCACCACCGTCTGCCAACCTTGCTGTACCGTCCGGGCCACACACCCGGACGCTGTCAGTCTGCTCCTTTTCCACTTCACTTCCCAACTCAACTCTAACTTCAACTGACTCCTTTTCCCACCTCCAGGACTGTGAACTCCTCGGTGGGCGGGACCAACCGCCTGGCCCACCCCCTGGTGTGGACATCAGCCCCTGGAGGAAGGCAACAAGGGTTTTGTGTCTGGCTTCGGTGTGCCTAACCGGGGTGTGGGGTGTGCTGGTGCAGTACCTGTGACGTCCTGGCTGGTGCAGGGCGCCACATTTCTCCCTAGTAAAATGCAGACCGTCCGCGAGCTGCCCGTCCATCACCGGTTTTATTTTAACTGTAAAAGATAAAACGGTAAACATATAAAAACATAAGCATTTTCAATCGTCCCACATCGGGAGGCACATTTCTTAAACGTTACCAACATTTTAATAACGGTTACGGCTTCCGCTCTCTCCCACCCAAGCAACCTGGCCCTGATGCTGCCCCTAAGCAAATGGGCAGCACCCCTTGAACCCAGTCCAGCACCAAGTTGCCCGAGCGGGTTCTGTCTCTTTCAGGGGACCCATGTCCATGGGGAACCCCTGAACCCCCGGAGGATCGCCACCGGTTTCGGTAGTGGCGGGCCTGGGCCATCCCTTTCCTCCAGGCCCATCCTCCAAATCAGCCTCTCCGGAGGCGGTAACGGTTAAAGCCAAACATTTTTATTTACAGACCACAAGTTCGTGGTTGCCCTGCCAGTTCTCGGGCTTGTCCGTAGCAGTTTCTACGCAAGGATAAAACCAGTCCCCACGGGGACAACAGTTGCCGGCAACGACCGGTTCAATCACGGTGGTTAATCAGGTGAACTTCGGTTGATCATTCTCACTTATCATTTACAAAACATTCAAACGATACTCTGGGGGTCCCAACGGGGACAACTTGCAACGGGGTTCCGCTGACCTCACTGTGCACTTTCGTCCTCCTCACCCGGCTCTGGGTGGAAGAGCACGGCACCAGCCCCTCCAGCGCATAGCAGGCGCGGCGAGGAAGGGCCGCCCGATACCCGTTATTTCCGCTCCGGGGGATGTAAGTGGCCTCCATGCCATGCAGGGCGACGACTCCCTCGTCCTCCTCCGAAACGGGCTCGGTATCAGGCCCGGAGTCACTATCGTCTGTACCTGCGCCAGGCGGGTTTCCGCCAGCTGCCGCAGTCTCCAGGCTCACCACTCTTTCGGCTACCGTGACGAAGGGGCGTACGTCAGATGGACCAGCAGTAGCGCGGTGCACGGGCAGGGAAGACGGAGGCTGCATGGGGGTTTAGGGTAGACCGGGTCCCTCAGCTACAACGGCCGGTCCCTCGGGGACACAGGGGCGTGGGTCACTCACCAGCTCCTCCATCAGCATACATATCTGGCTCCGGTAGTGTCGGCAAATCCCTGCCGTTTGGGCCCTGAGCCACGCCGCCGTCCCGGGCACCGGCTCTGTAGCCACAATGCCGAGCCGCACATCACCAAGCACAATGCCGAGCCATACATTACCAAGCACAATGCTGAGCCGCACATCACCAAGCACAATGCCGAGCTGTACATCACCAAGCACAATGCCGAGCCATACATCACCAAGCACAATGCTGAACCATACATCACCAAGCACAATGCCGAGCTGTACATCTCCAAGCACAATGCTGAGCCATACATCACCAAGCACAATGCTGAGCCGTACATCACCAACCACAATGCTGAACCATACATCACCAAGCACAATGCCGAGCCGTACATCACCAAGCACAATGCTGAGCCGTACATCACCAAGCACAATGCCGAGCTGTACATCACCAAGCACAATGCTGAGCCGTACATCACCAAGCACAATGCTGAGCCATACATCACCAAGCACAATGCCGAGCAGCTGCAACAACTGAACATGTACAATGCCGAGCTGTACATCACCAAGCACAATGCTGAGCCGTATATCACCAAGCACAATGCTGAGCCGTACATCACCAAGCACAATGCCGAGCCGCACATCACCAAGCACAATGCCGAGCCATACATCAGCAAGCACAATGCTGAACCATACATCACCAAGCACAATGCTGAACCATACATCACCAAGCACAATGCCGAGCTGTACATCACCAAGCACAATGCTGAGCCGTACATCACCAAGCACAATGCCGAGCCGTACATCACCAAACACAATGCCGAGCTGTACATCACCAAGCACAATGCCGAGCTGTACATCACCAAGCACAATGCTGAGCCGTACATCACCAAGCACAATGCCGAGTCATACATCACCAAGCACAATGCCGAGCCGTACATCACCAAGCACAATGCCGAGCCATACATCAGCAAGCACAATGCTGAACCATACATCACCAAGCACAATGCTGAGCCGTACATCACCAAGCACAATGCTAAGCCATACATCACCAAGCATAATGCTGAGCCATACATCACCAAGCACAATGCCCAGCCGTACATCACCAAGCACAATGCCGAGCCATACATCACCAAGCACAATGCTGAGCCATACATCACCAAGCACAATGCCGAGCCATACATCACCAAGCACAATGCCGAGCCGTACATCACCAAGCACAATGCTGAGCCGTACATCACCAAGCACAATGCTGAGCCGTACATCACCAAGCACAATGCTGAGCCGTACATCACCAAGCACAATGCCGAGCAGCTGCAACAACTGAACATCACCAAGCACAATGCTGAGTGTTGAATGGAGCAGTGTGAAGTCGCAACTACTGGACTCTGGAGGAGGCGTGTTCTGTGCAGGAATAGATCGCATTGCTCTAGCTTTGTCTGATGGAGAAGTCTGGGTTTGGTGATGGAGAATGTTACCACCGACTGCATTGTGCCCGCTGTACAGTTGGTGGAGGAGGATAATGGTCCGGACTGTTATCAGGAGGTGGCCATGGCCTCAATGCTCTAGTGATGGGAACTCTTAATCTTTAGCACAACACATTGTGGATAATTGTAGCTTCAGCTTTAGGGCAATAGTTTGGGGACCAACCTTTTTTGTTCTCCATGACTGTGCCCAGTGCACAAGGTCCATACAGACAAGGAGGGGGGAACATGACGCTGCACAGGTCCGGACCTCAGCTCCCTAAAATGATGGAGATTGTTAGCCCTGCTTTCTCCCCCAACATCAAGCTCTGACCTCACAAATGCTCTTCTGGAAAAGGGCAAAAATTCCAGCAGATGCCTCCGAAATGTTGTAGAAACTCTTCCTGGCAGTGTTGGAGCCTTTATATCTACAGAGGGTCCGACGCCTTATAAAAGTGATATTCTTAAGTTTGGAAGGGATCCCCTATGTGTCAGATAATGGATGACTTTCCTATTGCTGGGGGTCCCCCACTTAAGAATCGTTCGTCTGTGGCGCCCTGTGTGAATAGATCGGAGGTGGATCCTGCGCTCTGCCGCTCCATTAATTCTCATGGGAGCGCTGAAGATCAGCCGGCGATCCATGAAGAGCCCAAATGATTGACCTCTTCTCTTCGGAGCCCCGGCTTTTGTGACGGGTGGGGTCCCAGTTTTCAGACCCCAGCGATCAGAATGACATCCACTTGTGGAAACCCATTAAAACCTACGGAAGTAAAGTGTGAGGTGATAAAAGCTCCTGTAATATAGGGGGGGGGGTGCACATACTTTTCTCTATGCTGTGCATGTGTTAGTAGCCGAACACTCAGAGGATGAAAACCATCCATATTCCGAGCGATGTGTCTGGATTGTTGCATTTATGTTATTATTAACCAAACCATTTCCCTCTCGCTAATTGTTTTGTCTCATTGTCAACTTTTCATTATTTTTATGATGTGAGACCGCGGTCATGTAAATCAGTCGCCAGCTTTTCTAATTAAAACTTGCAGATGCAGCAGATGCCCCGGCGCCAAATCCCCCGCGATTCATTCTAAACTTTTACATTTTTTTTTAATTCACCTACAAATATGTTGCAGGGAAACAAATGATTCTGCACCTTTTGAGGGGGAAAACAGCTAATTATTTCTGCTAAAGAAAAAAAAAAGCAAAAAAAAAAGAAGCCAAACGCTAAAAGCTAATAGACTCCAGCGCAGGAAACGTGTAACGAAGCTCCTGCTATTATTTACCGTCACAACTCGCGTGAAGATTCAAAGATTCATTCAAGCCCAAGAAGGAAACGCGTTAATTAACACCTGGGAAATATATTTATTAATATTGTCACTTCTGTAGATCATGGAAGAAAGTTCGGAAAGAAAGAGACCGGGGTAATGAGAACATTTCATCACTTTCTTACTGATTTTTTAACCTTTTTTTTTAGTTATTAACACATTTAAATAGATGATCTGTAATTATTCCAGTGGAGGTGACACTGAGATCACACGTCCGGTAATCGTCGGGTACAGCGGATCCTGCAGAGATCTGTTCTGCAAACACAACATTCCACTCTGTTTTGAAAATATTGATTTCTGCAGGATCCGTTTTTTTTATACCATTGGAGTCTATGGAGGTTGGATCCGTTACCTGATCGCCATTTATCTTCCATTTGAAACTGATCCGATAAGAAATAAAAACAAAAAACGGATCCTTTACAAATGCAAGAAAAATGGAAGATAAATAGCGATCAGGTAACAGATCCGTTCTCCATAGACTCCAATATTAAAAAAAACAGATCCTGGAAAAATCAATATTTTCAAAACAAAGAGGGTTGTGTTTGTGCAGGGGGTCTACTCCTACAAAGGACTTTAATGCTTTGCATCTTTAAGTGAACCTTGATGCTCTGTATCTTTAAGGAAACAAGTGTCCCCCTGTTGTGGGGATTGGACTAGCCCGCACCGCCCCTTCTGTGTGTTGTCTGTTGGTCAGGCCTAAAAAAGTGCGGGAAGGGAGAAGCCCCTGGGAGTGTGAGGAGCTAAGAGAAGAAGTCGGCACCTGACCGGAAGGAGCAGAGGGAAGAGCCAAGCTGCCCGGAGAGCCAAGGAAAGAGCCCAACTGCCCAGAAAGCCGAGGGAAGAGCCCAGCTGGCTGGAGAGCCAAGGGAAGAGCCCAACCGCCCAGAAAGCCGAGGGAAGAGCCCAGCTGGCTGGAGAGCCAAGCGAAGAGCCCAAGCACCCAGAAAACCGAGGGAAGAGCCCAGTTGCCCGGAAGAGCCTAGGGAAGAGCCCAGCTGTCAGGAGAGCCAAGAGAACGAGCCCAGTTGCCTGGAGAGCAGAGGGAAAAGCCAAGCTGCCTGGAGGAGCCGAAGGAAGAGCCCAGCTGCACAGAGCGCTGAGGGAAGAGCCCAGCTAACGGAGCGTCGAGAGAAGAGCCCGGCTGCCTAGAAAGCCGAGGGAAGAGTCTAGCTGCCCGGAGCGCCGAGAGAAGAGCTCAGGTGCCCGCAGAGCTGAGAGAAGAGCCCAGCTGCCCAGAAAGCTGAGGGAAGAGCCCAGCTGCCTGGAGAGCCAAGACAGAAGAAGTCCTTCACCACTCGTCCTGAGGGTAGTGCGCACCAAGGCCTCGCAGAGTTGAGAGAGGAACAATCCTGGAACTGTTCTTTGAATGTGGATCTGGGTGCAGCAGTTAGGGAATAATATAGGCCTCAGTAGGTGTATGGTTTTCTCCAGGGTCAGCCAGTAAGGCTAGTGGACAGAGCTACAGTACAGACCAAACGTTTGGACACATCTTCTCATTCAAAGAGTTTTCTTTACTTTCATGACTCTAAAAATTATAGATTCACATTGAAGGCATCAAAACTATGAATTAAAACATGTGGAATGAAATACTTAAAAAAGTGTGAAACAACTGAAAATATGTCTTATATTCTAGGTTCTTCAAAGTAGCACCTTTTGCTTTGATTACTGCTTTGCACACTCTTGGCATTCTCTTGATGAGCTTCAAGAGGTAGTCACCGGAAATGGTCTTCCAACAGTCTTGAAGGAGTTCCCAGAGATGCTTAGCACTTGTTGGCCCTTTTGCCTTCACTCTGCGGTCCAACTCACCCCAAACCATCTCGATTGGGTTCAGGTCTGGTGACTGTGGAGGCCAGGTCATCTGGCGTAGCACTCCATCACTCTCCTTCTTAGTCAAATAGCCCTTACACAGCCTGGAGGTGTGTTTGGGGGTCATTGTCCTGTTGAAAAATAAATGATGGTCCAACTAAACACAAACCGGATGGAATAGCACGCCGCTGCAAGATGCTGTGGTAGCCATGCTGGTTCTGTATGCCTTCAATTTTGAATAAATCCCCAACAGTGTCACCAGCAAAGCCACGCCACACCATCACACCTCCTCCTCCATGCTTCACGGTGGGAACCAGCCATGTAGAGTCCATCCGTTCACCTTTTCTACAAAGACACGGTGGTTGGATCTAAAGATCTCAAATTTGAACTCATCAGACCAAAGCACAGATTTCCACTGGTCTAATGTCCATTCCTTGTGCTCTTTACCCAAACAAGTCTCTTCTGCTTGTCGCCTGTCCTTAGCAGTGGTTTCCTAGCAGCTATTTTACCATGAAGGCTGCTGCACAAAGTCTCCTCTTAACAGTTGTTCTAGAGATGAGAAGGTGTGTCCAAACGGTATATATATATATATATACAGTGCCTACAAGTAGTCTTCAACCCCCTGCAGATTTAGCAGGTTTGATAAGATGCAAATAAGTTAGAGCCTGCAAACTTCAAACAAGAGCAGGATTTATTAACAGATGCATAAATCTTACAAACTAACAAGTTATGTTGCTCAGTTAAATTTTAATAAATTTTCAACATAAAAGTGTGGGTCAATTATTATTCAACCCCTAGGTTTAATATTTTGTGGAATAACCCTTGTTTGCAATTACAGCTAATAATCGTCTTTTATAAGACCTGATCAGGCCGGCACAGGTCTCTGGAGTTATCTTGGCCCACTCCTCCATGCAGATCTTCTCCAAGTTATCTAGGTTCTTTGGGTGTCTCATGTGGACTTTAATCTTGAGCTCCTTCCACAAGTTTTCAATTGGGTTAAGGTCAGGAGACTGACTAGGCCACTGCAACACCTTGATTTTTTCCCTCTTGAACCAGGCCTTGGTTTTCTTGGCTGTGTGCTTTGGGTCGTTGTCTTGTTGGAAGATGAAATGACGACCCATCTTAAGATCCTTGATGGAGGAGCGGAGGTTCTTGGCCAAAATCTCCAGGTAGGCCGTGCTATCCATCTTCCCTTGGATGCTGACCAGATGGCCAGGCCCCTTGGCTGAGAAACAGCCCCACAGCATGATGCTGCCACCACCATGCTTGACTGTAGGGATGGTATTCTTGGGGTCGTATGCAGTGCCATCCAGTCTCCAAACGTCACGTGTGTGGTTGGCACCAAAGATCTCGATCTTGGTCTCATCAGACCAGAGAACCTTGAACCAGTCTGTCTCAGAGTCCTCCAAGTGATCATGAGCAAACTGTAGACGAGCCTTGACATGACGCTTTGAAAGTAAAGGTACCTTACGGGCTCGTCTGGAACGGAGACCATTGCGGTGGAGTACGTTACTTATGATATTGACTGAAACCAATGTCCCCACTGCCATGAGATCTTCCCGGAGCTCCTTCCTTGTTGTCCTTGGGTTAGCCTTGACTCTTCGGACAAGCCTGGCCTCGGCACGGGAGGAAACTTTCAAAGGCTGTCCAGGCCGTGGAAGGCTAACAGTAGTTCCATAAGCCTTCCACTTCCGGATGATGCTCCCAACAGTGGAGACAGGTAGGCCCAACTCCTTGGAAAGGGTTTTGTACCCCTTGCCAGCCTTGTGACCCTCCACGATCTTGTCTCGGATGGCCTTGGAATGCTCCTTTGTCTTTCCCATGTTGACCAAGTATGAGTGCTGTTCACAAGTTTGGGGAGGGTCTTAATTAGTCAGAAAAGGCTGGAAAAAGAGATAATTAATCCAAACATGTGAAGCTCATTGTTCTTTGTGAATGAAATACTTCTTAATACTTTAGGGGAACGAAAGAGAATTCTGGTGGTTTGAGGGGTTGAATAATAAATGACCCTCTGAATAAACTTTTCACAATTTAAAAAAAAAAAAAAAAAAAAGAAATAACATTCTTTTTTGCTGCATTTCACACTTCCAGGCTGATCTACAGTCCAAATGTCACAATGCCAAGTTAATTTCGAATGTGTAAACCTGCTAAATCTGCACGGGGTTGAATACTACTTGTAGGCACTGTATATATATATATATATATATATATATATATATATACTAGAAGGTGGCCGGATTCTGCGCATTGGGTATTCTAGAATTTACGTATTGTGTAGTTCATGTATGATTTTTGTTATATATATATATATATAGATGTTGTTGTGTGAAGTTACCAAGTGTTTGTGTAGGCGCTGTACATGCTCTGGGTGTTGTCTGGGTGTGGCGGGGGGTGAGAGCGGTGTTGTATGTGTGTTGCGTTGTTTGTGGAGAGCTGTGTGTCTGTAGCGTTGTGTGTGTGTTGCGCGGTTTGTGTGTGTGTGGTGTGTTTTGGGGGAGGTATGTTTTGTGCAATGTGTGTGTTGTGCGGTATGTGCGTATATTTGTGTGTGCAGCGTTGTCTGTGTGTGTGGGTGTCTGTGTAGGACAGTTGTTTGTGGTTCCCAGTGTGTGTGTGGTGTGTTGTGCAGTGCGCGCATGTGTGTGTGTGTGTTGGGGGGAGGTGTACACTTTCCATCGTGCTCCATCCCCCATGCAGCGCACTCCCCATCGTGCTCCATCCCCCATGCAGCGCACTCCCCATCGTGCTCCATCCCCTATGCTGCGCACCCCCCATCGTGCTCCATCTCCCATGCTGCGCACTCCCAAACGTGCTCCATCCGCTATGCTGCGCACTCCCAAACGTGCTCCATCCACCATTCTGCGCACTCCCAAACGTGCTCCATCCGCCATACTCCACACTCCCCATCGTGCTCCATCCCCCATGCAGCGCACTCCCCATCGTGCTCCATCCCCTATGCTGCGCACCCCCCATCGTGCTCCATCTCCCATGCTGCGCACTCCCAAACGTGCTCCATCCGCCATGCTGCGCACTCCCAAACGTGGTCCATCCGCCATGCTGCGCACTCCCAAACGTGCTCCATCCGCCATGCTGCGCACTCCCAAACGTGCTCCATCCGCCATGCTGCGCACTCCCAAACGTGCTCCATCCGCCATGTTGCGCACTCCCAAACGTGCTCCATCCGCCATGCTGCGCACTCCCAAACGTGGTCCATCCGCCATGCTGCGCACTCCCAAACGTGGTCCATCCGCCATGCTGCGCACTCCCAAACGTGGTCCATCCGCCATGCTGCGCACTCCCAAACGTGCTACATCCGCCATGCTGCGCACTCCCAAACGTGCTCCATCCGCCATGCTGCGCACTCCCAAACGTGCTCCATGCGCCATGCTGCGCACTCCCAAACGTGCTCCATCCCCCATGCTGCACACCCCCATCGTGCTCCATCCCCCATGCTGCACCAGCATCAGCCTCTCTACCCGCAGCATCAGCCTCTCTGCCCGCAGCATCAGCCTCTCTCCTCCCAGCATCAGCCTCTCTACCCGCAGCATCAGCTTCTCTCATCCCAGCATCAGCCTCTCTCATCCCAGCATCAGCCTCTCTCCCCCAGCATCAGCCTCTCTCCTCCCAGCATCAGCCTCTCTCCTCCCAGCATCAGCCTCTCTCATCCCAGCATCAGCCTCTCTCATCCCAGCATCAGCCTCTCTCATCCCAGCATCAGCCTCTCCGTCCCCAGCATCAGCCTCTCTGTCCCCAGCATCAGCCTCTCTGTCCCCAGCATCAGCCTCTCTCATCTCAGCATCAGCCTCTCTCCTCCCAGCATCAGCCTCTCTGTCCCCAGCATCAGCCTCTCTCATCCCAGCATCAGCCTCTCTCCTCCCAGCATCAGCCTCTCTCATCCCAGCATCAGCCTCTCTGTCCCCAGCATCAGCCTCTCTCCTCCCAGCATCAGCCTCTCTGTCCCCAGCATCAGCCTCTCTCCTCCCAGCATCAGCCTCTCTCCTCCCAGTATCAGCCTCTCTCCTCCCAGCATCAGCCTCCCTCATCCCAGCATCAGCCTCTCTCATCCTAGCATCAGCCTCTCTCATCCCAGCATCAGCCTCTCTCATCCCAGCATCAGCCTCTCTGATCCCAGCATCAGCCTCTCCGTCCCAAGCATCAGCCTCTCTGTCCCCAGCATCAGCCTCTCTCCTCCCAGCATCAGCCTCTCTCATCCCAGCATCAGCCTCTCTGATCCCAGCATCAGCCTCTCCGTCCCAAGCATCAGCCTCTCTGTCCCCAGCATCAGCCTCTCTCATCCCAGCATCAGCCTCTCTCCTCCCAGCATCAGCCTTTTCTGTCCCCAGCTGATGCCTTTTCGGTCCCCAGCATCAGCCTCTTTCCTCCCAGCCTACCCCAGCCTCAGCCTCCCCCAGCATCAGCCTCTCTTCTCTCAGCCTCCCCATCCCAGCCTTCCCCAGGATCAGCCTCTCTCCTCCCAGCCTCCTCCAGCAGGCCGTGCTCCTCTGCCGACACTCACAGATCCGATCGCATACACTCACACACACCCGATCGCATACACTCACACACACCCGATCGCATACACTCACACACACCCGATCGCATACACTCACACTCACCCAATCGCATACACTCACACACCCGATCGCAAACACTCACACACACCCGATCGCATACACTCACACACACACACATTGACGATATTGCACATACGCGCTCATACTCACAACATCCGGAGATACCACATGCTTCTGGCCATGTGATCCTCCGGCAGGTCCTGGAAGCTCACAGCACAATATCGCCGCCGAGAAGCAAGCGATATCCCAGGAGGTTGTGAGTATGTGGATGCGATGTGATGTGTGTGTGAGAGTGAGTGTGATCTGATGTGTGTGAGAGTGTGTGTGTGTGTGCTGTTATGTGTGTGCGTGTGTGTATTTTTCGCCGCTGCAGGACCTTGATGCGCTGGTTACTATGCTACCATGGTTACCAGGGCATCTCGTCCCCCGCTCGCACGGGAGCCCACACCAGCATACGCCGGCCAGCCCCAGCAATGCGAGGGTATGTGTCGGCTGGTTTGGCGGCGTACGCTGATGTGGGCTCCCAGGGGTACAGTACTCACCTGGTAGTCGTAGCTCTGTGACCGTGTCGGTTCGGGGAATGCGTGGGGGGGGCGGGGCCAGAGCTAGCGTGCATTGCGTGAGGGGGGCGGGGCGTGGCCGAGTTGCCAATGCCTGCAGGGTGCCGGGGCGAGAGGCCAATCTGTGGGGGGGACGGAGCCTGGGCGAGCGGCCGGCCAATCCGTGTGGGGGCGCAGCCTGGGCGAGGGCCAATCCGTGCGGGGGGCGGGGCCACGGCGAGCCCAGCGGCCAATCAGCTTTGTGTCACCGTAAGGACACAATTTTGGAGCAAGACAGACAGACAGACAGACAGAATAAGGCAATTATATATATAGACTAGAAGGTGGCCGGATTCTACGCATCGGGTATTCTAGAATTTACATATTGTGTAGTTCATGTATGATTTTTGTTATATATATATATATAGATGTTGTTGTGTGTAGTTACCAAGTGTTTGTGTAGGGGCTGTACATGTTCTGGGTGTTGTCTGGGTGTGGCGGGGGGTGAGAGCGGTGTTGTATGTGTGTTGCGTTGTTTGTGGAGCGCTGTGTGTCTGTCGCGTTGTGTGTGTGTGTGTTGCGCGGTTTGTGTGTGTGTGGTGTGTTTTGGGGGAGGTATGTTTTGTGCAATGTGTGTGTTGTGCGGTATGTGCGTATATTTGTGTGTGCCGCGGTGTTTGTGTGTTGGGTGTTGTGTGTGTGCAGCGTTGTCTGTGTGTGTGGGTGTCTGTGTAGGGCAGTTGTTTGTGGTTCCCAGTGTGTGTGGTGTGTTGTGCAGTGCGCGCGCGCGTGTGTGTGTGTGTGTGTGTTGGGGGGAGGTGTGCACTTCCCATCGTGCTCCATCCCCCATGCAGCGCACCCCCCATCTTGCTCCATCCCCCATGCAGCGCACTCCCCATTGTGCTCCATCCCCTATGCTGCGCACCCCCCATCGTGCTCCATCTCCCATGCTGTGCACTCCCAAACGTGCTCCATCCGCCATGCTGCGCACTCCCAAACGTGCTCCATCCACCATGCTGCGCACTCCCAAACGTACTCCATCCGCTATGCTGCGCACTCCCAAACGTGCTCCATCCGCCATACTCCGCACTCCCGATCGTGCTCCATCCCCCATGCAGCGCACTCCCCATCATGCTCCATCCCCTATGCTGCGCACCCCCCATCATGCTCCATCTCCCATGCTGCGCACTCCCAAACGTGCTCCATCCGCCATGCTGCGCACTCCCAAACGTGCTCCATCCGCCATGCTGCGCACTCCCAAACGTGGTCCATCCGCCATGCTGCGCACTCCCAAACGTGCTCCATCCACCATACTCCGCACTCCCCATCATGCTGCATCCCCCATGCTGCGCACTCCCCAACGTGCTCCATCCGCCATGCTGCGCACTCCCAAACGTGCTCCATCCGCCATGCTGCGCACTCCCAAACGTGCTCCATCCGCCATGCTGCGCACTCCCAAACGTGCTCCATCCGCCATGCTGCGCACTCCCAAACGTGCTCCATCCGCCATGCTGCGCACTCCCAAACGTGCTCCATCCGCCATGCTGCGCACTCCCAAACGTGGTCCATCCGCCATGCTGCGCACTCCCAAACGTGCTCCATCCGCCATGCTGCGCACTCCCAAACGTGCTCCATCCGCCATGCTGCGCACTCCCAAACATGCTCCATCCGCCATGCTTCGCACTCCCAAACGTGCTCCATCCCCCATGCAGCGCACCCCCCATCGTGCTCCATCCCCCATGCTGCACCAGCATCAGCCTCTCTACCCTCAGCATCAGCCTCTCTCCTCCCAGCATCAGCCTCTCTGTCCCCAGCATCAGCCTCTCTCATCCCAGCATCAGCCTCTCTCCTCCCAGCATCAGCCTCTCTCATCCCAGCATCAGCCTCTCTCCTCCCAGGATCAGCCTTTTCTGTCCCCAGCATCAGCCTCTCTCCTCCCAGCATCAGCCTCTCTCCTCCCAGCATCAGCCTCTCTCCTCCCAGCCTACCCCAGCCTCAGCCTCCCCCAGCATCAGCCTCTCTCCTCCCAGCATCAGCCTTTTTGGTCCCCAGCATCAGCCTCTCTCCTCCCAGCATCAGCCTTTTCTGTCCCCAGCATCAGCCTCTCTCCTCCCAGCCTACCCCAGCCTCAGCCTCCCCCAGCATCAGCCTCTCTCCTCCCAGCATCAGCCTCTCTCCTCCCAGCCTACCCCAGCCTCAGCCTCCCCCAGCATCAGCCTCTCTCCTCCCAGCATCAGCCTTTTCGGTCCCCAGCATCAGCCTCTCTCCTCCCAGCCTACCCCAGCCTCAGCCTCCCCCAGCATCAGCCTCTCTTCTCTCAGCCTCCCCATCCCAGCCTTCCCCAGGATCAGCCTCTCTCCTCCCAGCCTCCTCCAGCACGCCGTGCTCCTCTGCCGACACTCACAGATCCGATCGCATACACTCACACACACCCACACACACCCGATCGCATACACTCACACACACCCGATCGCATACACTCACACACACCCGATCGCATACACTCAAACACACCCGATCGCATACACTCACACACACCCGATCGCATACACTCACACACACCCGATCGCATACACTCACACACACCCGATCGCATACACGCACACACACAATCGCATACACTCACACACCCGATCGCATACACTCACACACACCCGATCGCATACACTCACACACACCCGATCGCATACACTCACACACACCCAATCGCATACACTCACACACACCTGATCGCATACACGCACACCCGATCGCTTACACTCACACACACCCGATCGCATACACGCACACACACAATCGCATACACTCACACACACCCGATCGCATACACGCACACACACAATCGCATACACTCACACACACACACATTGACGATATTGCACATACGCGCTCATACTCACAACATCCGGAGATAATACATGCTTCTGGCCATGTGATCCTTTGGCAGGTCCTGGAAGCTCACAGCACAATTTCGCCGCCGAGAAGCAAGCGATATCCCAGGATGTTGTGAGTATGTGGATCCGATGTGATGTGTGTGTATGATGTGTGTGTGAGAGTGAGTGTGATCTGATGTGTGTGTGTGTGTATGTGTGTGTGTGTGCTGTTATGTGTGTGCGTGTGTGTATGTTCCGCCGCTGCAGGACCTTGATGTGTGGATGCGATGTGATGTGTGTGTGAGGTGTGTGTGAGAGTGAGAGTGAGTGTGATCTGATGTGTGTGTGTGTGTGTGTGTGTGTGTGTGTGTGTGCTGTTATGTGTGTGTATGTTCCGCCGCTGCAGGACCTTGATGCGCTGGTGACTATGCTACCATGGTTACCAGCGTATCTCGTCCTCCGCTCGCATGGGAGCCCACACCAGCATACGGCGGCCAGCCCCAGCAATGCGAGGGTATGTGTCGGCTGGTTTGGCGGCGTACGCTGATGTGGGTTCCCAGGGGTACAGTACTCACCTGGTAGTCGTGGCTCCATGACCGTGTCGGTTCGGGGAATGCGTGGGGGGGCGGGGCCAGAGCTAGCGTGCATTGCGTGAGGGGGGCGGGGCGTGGCCGAGTTGCCAATGCCTGCAGGGTGCCGGGGCGAGAGGCCAATCTGTGGGGGGGCGGAGCCTGGGCGAGTGGCTGGCCAATCCGTGTGGGGGCGCAGCCTGGGCGAGCGGCCAATCTGTGTGGGGGGCGGGGCCATGGCGAGCCCAGGGGCCAATCAGCTTTGTGTCACCGTAAGGACACAATTTTGGAGCAAGACAGACAGACAGACAGACAGACAGACAGAATAAGGCAATTATATATATATATATATATATATATATATATTTATATAAATCACTTTGGATGTTGTTATAGTTGTGGCGATCTGAAGTTGCCTCAGCTAAAGAATTTATTTGTGCATGGGGGTTTGTTTCCCAGCTTGCATTTGTAACTCTCTTTTCAATTAATATTTGCCCTGGTTTATCAGTTGATTCGATTCCGTGACTTGGTTTGACTGCGGTAGTTACTCGGTCATCACTTCAGGTGGCACTGAGAGCAGGGTCATGGTTATCAAGATAGAGGCTGCGGATAGCCGTGGAGGAAATGTTTTGGGGGATGCTAACGCTAATATTGTTGGAGCTGCCGTGGGTAATGGTGGAACCCCTGCAAGGACCCTTCCAATGAGCACTATATTTAGCGCCCTACCCAAATTTGATGGAAAGAACATGCCGCTGTCGCATTGGATTTCGCACTTATAAAGCGCATTGAAGGCCTATGGAATTAGTCCTTAATTGGAAGTAGAAATTGCATTAAATGCTTTAGAAGGGGAGGCCCACAGAGGGGTCTATCTCCTGCAATGGAGCTACAGGAAGTGATGGCAGAAATTCAGGGGAAATAGGGTGACCAGACAGCCCATGTAGAATCTGTCAACCGTATACTTCGAGAACAGTTTATTTTGGGGCTTTACAATAGCTCGCTACAAAGGGCTCTGTCTGAGCATGTCCAGGTGAACCCTCTCGTTTTACAAGATCCTGGTGGAGGTGGTGACCAAAACCAAAACAGGGCCTGGAGGAGTGCAGTAAAGATGATGTCTGTTGGCGGTGTGGAGGATGAGGTCACTGGGCTTGAAACTGCCGAAGGGACCCTCAGCTGAGCGAGAGCCACTGTTAAACTGCCAAGGCCCACAGTAGTGTGGTGCTCTGTGGGGGAAGCCTGAAGAGAGACCGCCCCTTATGAGAACGAACATCTTGTAGCATCTTGTCCCATTCTGCATGCTGATTTTGAAGGTGTCCCCATAGACTGTTTGATTGACACTGGACCCCATGTGATGACTATGCAAGAAGATTTTTTCAACCTATACTTACAGGCCCTAGCCAGGCCTTAACGTGAGACTCTGATTCGTGTGACTGCTGCCAATCACCAGCTGATACCAGTTAAAGGAGTCTTGTTGATGAAGGTACACATCTGCGGCCAAAAAGGGGGGAACAAAGGAATCCTGTTGGTCCTGGAGCCTATCATAGAGGATGTGCCTGTGGTCCCGGGCATGAATATCCTGTGGAAACTGGATGAGATGCTATTTATTAAAATAATCCCTGGTTACTGGAAACATGGGACCCCGCACAAGGTAACCCAAGTCGCCTTCCAACACCTGATCCGGGTCTGCGGAACCCAATAGAACGTACCAGTGCAACGGACAGAAGGAGTCATACGAAGTCCCACGAAAGAACCCGTGGTGTTTTCCCCTGGGGAGGAGAGTGTGGTCTATCTACTAGTTGGTACCCACCGAAATCTAGAAGGGATAAAAGTGCTTGTGGAGCTGATAAATACAAGAAAAGATGATCAAAAGGTGATGGTAGCCTGGTCCCTGGCGGCAGTCCACTGCGGGCGAGTTCCTCTACGAGCTACGAATGTAGGTCCCTGGGAAATCTCTCTACCAGCTGGGATGGAATTGGCTCATGTGTATCTCCTTCGAGGTGAGCTAGTAAGCAGAAGGGAGGTGTCACTTTCTCCAGTGGTTAATAGAGGCTGGACTCTGGAAGTCTCAGAAGACACTGAAGAGCAGCTGTCCCCAGAATGGAGTGGGCAAATTATTGTAGATCAGATGGGAGTAGATAAGAAGTCCCTTGGTCCCGAGAATGTACAGGCAATAGAAGAAGTGCTGTGGAAGAATCAGGCTGCATGTGACCGTCACGCCGAAGATTTTGGCTTTACGGAGACCATCACACATTAGATATAAATGGGGGGGGACACGCCCGATCCGTGAACTATACCGGCAGATTTCTCCCAGGCTGTATCAAGAGGTGAAGACATTACTGGGACAGATGTTAGAGTCGGGAGTGGTGCAAGCGAGTCAGAGCTCATGGGAGGCACCGATGATTCTCGTCAGGCTGTTAGACAAACCATTATAATTATTTATTGAGCACTTTTTCCACCGTAAGATTGGAAAAAGACAAAAGCGTCTGAACACACTTCACAGGGAAAAAAGATACAATACATCATAAAAATATATCACACATGCTGTGTGCAGCTTTTATCGTACCCTGGGTTTTGCCTCTTGGCTTCTACCTGGAACAAGCCTGGGAAGTGTTGCACAGCTTCTAGCTTCCCATTTGCAGAAGAAAGTTCACGGAGCAGATTACATGGAATAACAAGTTCTTTACTTCTGGAACATAAGGTAAAAATATGTACAGTGATACAGCATTGCATAAGGAAGAGAAAACGAAACTAGAAAGAGGAAAAGCAACAAGAGACTTTTTACAATACAGTGAGCAAGGAAATTGCACAACATCGCCATCTACTGCCAGATCAGCACAAAGTCCTCCTTCACACAAAGAAATCCTTCAACTGTTGCATATACCAACAGGAAGACGTAGACTAGTGAAACCTCGGGTTAAGTAGAAGCTGACATATGGGGGGGTTTGAAATATTTGTTATGCGTTTTAACTTGTTTATTTTTGGAATCTGGAGACAATATTACTAGCGGTCATTTCTTGTAGAACTACTGGTCTCAGCCGCACTGATATCATTATCATTGGATGAACGCACTCATTCCGGATCATGTGGCTTCTTCTCTACCGATTGTTGTATGGGGACAGGGGGCTCTTATCAGGACAGCGCCTGCTGTCAGTGCTCTCTGTGTACTGCGCTGCGGTATATGTTTATATTATATAAATAATAAGTAAATACACCCATAGGAGCTTTCCCATAAAAATCTCACCTGTTTATTCCGCAATGAACGGCAAAGCGCTCGCTGTCTGTTTAATAGAATACGTCCCATTATTAGTTGCTGCGGCTCCAGGACCCGGCATATGTTTTTGTAACAGTAATTTAGCCGGCGTTCGCCTCGCGTGCTTTAATTTTAACAAGCGACCTGAGAAACAGCCGTCGTTTATGCAAGATGTAGCAATAAGCGGAAAAGCCATTTTTTTGCTTGTGTTTTACTGTAGATTTTCACCTATTAAAGCTTTTTCTAAAATGAGGCAAATGAAAATGGCAATTTGCTAAATCAGATTTTCCCCGTGCAGAACACGGAGCCCAAGTTGAATAATCCCTCGTTTTCTAATGCTCCATAAGCAATGGCGTTTGATTTAATTTTCCTCGTTAGTGCTGAGGCCGCCGCGCGCTCGCTGATAGATGGAGCTGTTGCCTCGTGCGTCTCCTTAGGAGAGGAGGGCTGCAGATTACAAGGGTCCGGGTCTCACATAATGAATGGGCACCTTGTCCTGTAGAGGATACCTGGGTGACCTCCTCCTGGAAAAGATAGACTAATGGCCAGGTGTATTAACCACTGGTGTGCCTTGTAAGCAGATTATTGGATTTGGCTCCATTATACCCTCCGCAATATCCACATTATAACACCAAGAAGAAAAAGTCTATGACTGATGGAAATCACCGAACGGAGGCGTTACTAATCTGCAAATGATGCAAAGATGAAAATAAAATGTTTCTGAGCCTCATGCAAAAATCCTGGCACATCCAGCCTTGGTTGCCATCACTGTGGTTATTAAAGGTCATCTGAGGAATGTACTGCACTTGGAGAAATCATCAAGATCCACTGCTGGCAGCTCCTGTCTAATCACTGACCAATGACATCCCATATGTGCCCGAATGAGACAAGTCTGGAGACGTTTGTAGCCATGGGAGACAAGTCCAGAGACTCTGCAGCCACAGGAGACAAGTCTGGAGACACTGCAGCCATAACAAACAAGTCCAGAGATGCTGCAGCCACAGGAGACAAGTCCGGAGACACTGCAGCCATAACAAACAAGTCCAGAGATGCTGCAGCCACAGGAGACAAGTCCGGAGATGCTGCAGCCATGGTAGACAAGTCCAGAGATACTGCAGCCACGGGAAACAAGTCCGGAGATGCTGCAGCCATGGGAGACAAGTCCAGAGATGCTGCAGCCACGGGAAACAAGTCCGGAGATGCTGCAGCCATGGGAGACAAGTCCGGAGATGCTGCAGCCATGGGAGACAAGTCCAGAGATGCTGCAGCCATGGGAGACAAGTCTGGAGATGCTGCAACCATGGGAGACAAGTCCAGAGACTCTGCAGCCACATGAGACAAGTCCAGAGATACTGCAGCCATGGGAAACAAGTCCGGAGATGCTGCAGCCATGGGAGACAAGTCCAGAGATACTGCAGCCACGGGAAACAAGTCCGGAGACACTGCAGCCATGGGAGACAAGTCCAGAGATGCTGCAGCCATGGGAGACAAGTCCCGAGACAATGCACTTATGGGAGACAAGTCCGGATACTCTGCAACCATGGGAGACAAGTCTAGAGATGCTGCAGCCATGGGAGACAAGTCCAAAAATGCTGCAGCAATGGGAGACATGTCCGGAGACAATGCAGTTATGGGAGAAAAGTCCAGAGACAATGCAGTCATGGGAGACAAGTCCGGATACTCTGCAACCATGGGAGACAAGACAGGAGATGCTGCAGTCATGGGAGACAAGTGTAGATATGCTGCAGCCATGGGAAACAAGTTTGGAGATCCTGCAACCATGGGAGACAAGTCCAGAGATGCTGTAGCCACGAGAAACAAGTCTGGAGATGCTGCAGCCATGGGAGACAAGTGCAGAGATGCTGTAGCTATGAGAGCACGTTTAGGCCACAGAGGCGGCTCACTGTAGTAACAGCACTATACAGTCTGGTGTGGTTGTGTTGCAATCTGAGACACTTTGGAGTAATGATCGCACCACTGGTTCCACTATCAAATCAATGTAATGCAGAGCTGTTAATGTATCTTGAATGAAGAGTAGAGGGGTTGGGCTACCTTACCTTTTGCCACCACAAACCAGTGAGATCTTTTGAATCCTTATAAACCTAGGCTTGCAGCAATGATAGCTGGCATTGTCTACATCTAGAGGAAGGGTCTCATTATCCTCACTTTAAGAGCTGTGAGACCATGGAACTCTCTATTTTAAGAGTAGTAGATTCATAGATTATTTACTGTACAAGCAGTGAGACTATTGATTATTTACTGTATGTGTGACGCCCTGGACTAGCCAGGTAGTCACAGTTAGCCCCATGCACTACACCAATCCCCAAATAAGGTGATAGCAGCCAACCCATTAAAACCCTGGTTACCTCCCCCTGGGTTTGATGTCCACACCATGGGGGCAGAGCCTGGAGGTTGGCCACGCCCCCAGGAGTTCACATGCCCAGAGGCAGGAAAAACCAGGAGGCAGACGGTGGTGGCCGTCTGCAGGAGCCGGGAAGACAGTCCTGGTGGAACCGTAGGTAGCCGAGACAGGGTAGTGGCCCGCCGGTACCGAATCGGGGAACCAGCTGGAAACCGGAGCACAGTGGGGGTACTCAGACCCTGAGACGCGGCCCCGAATCTACCGGACCCCGTTAATTAACTGATTGAGGTCTGGACTCTAGGTCCTTTCCCACTCAAAGTCCCAAAAGAAGGCAACAGCCCACCGATTCCGGATAACGGCCACCGCCAAGGGCCAAAGATCCACCGGGCCAGCGCCTGCAGGCAACGGGCTCTCCCGACGTACACGCCGGGGCAGCGGGACTCCTGTTGCTGAAGCGCGGTTGTCCAAACTCTACAAAAAGGTGCAGGAGAAGACGGACACCACTAACCGTTTGGGGATCGAAGCGACCGGCTGCGGGCACCGACTATCCACCGTTTGGTTTACCAGAGACTCCCGAGTGTTTGTCCGAGTGAGTACTACTGGTCACGTGGGCCGCGCACCGACACTACACCACACCAACCGGGTCGGGGCCACCATCCCCTGCCCACGGAGGGGTTAACATCACAAGCTGCCCCCAACATCTCCCCCGGGGTGCCCATTAACCGGCAGCGGTGGTGCCTACATTCACCACAACCCGTGGGTGGCGTCATGAACTCTAAATCTAATCCAAAACCCCCACTCAACACGCCAGCCCCCCTTTACAGAGCGACGTGACCCCCGGTCCTGAGACGCTCGAGCCACCGACACACGAGCCCGGATCCGAGCGGCTTGGCTGCAGCCGAGCGCGGGGCGGTACATATGACCAGTGAAACTATGGAATATTTGCTAAATGAGCAGTCAAACTATAAATTCTTTGTTAAACGAGGAGCAAGACTATGGATTTCTTACTGTGCGAGTGTCGCGGGCGGAGGAGGGGACGCTGCGCTCTCCCACTGCTCGGGTCCGGCTGCCGCTGCTGCTGCTGCTGCTCGGTGGTGGCTCGAGCGGTGGGCCGGATCCCGGGGACTCGAGCGGGGCTCCTCGCCCGTGAGTGAAAAGGGGGATTTTTGATTGTGGGGTTTTTGATTATTGTCCGTGACGCCACCCACGGTTGTGGTGATTTTGGTGACACCACCGCTGCTCTGGACGGGGATCCCGGGAGCGGTGACAGGGAGCAGCTTTGTTGTTAGTTCTCCCCTCCGTGGGTAGGGGGTTGGTTGTCCCGGGGCCCAGTGATGGAGTAGGGATGAATGGCAGGCGGGTTACAGGGCCTGGTGAGGTGCAGGGTCGCAGGGGCAGCGCAGTGCCGCACGGCACGGTGGTACTCACTCAGCCAATGATGAAGACACAGTTCTCGGTAAAACACACGGCTGGATGGACGGGTCCCACTGACGGCTGCGGTGGTTTCTGCTCCCGGCAGGTTGATGGTGACTGCCTTTCCCTGCACCTATGTACGGTAGATGGTTACGATGGGTTCCCACCGGTAACCCGCTCCCCGGCTTGGATATAGGCCGGAGGAGCCCCTTTTGCCCGCAGGCGCTGGCCCTGAGAAACGGTTGCCTTGGCGGTGGCGGTGTCTCCCTCACTTGGTTGGACTGTTGCCTTCTGTCGGGACTTGGATGTTGGGAAACCCAGGAGGTTCCCTTCACTAACGAATTTGGCAAATTCACGGCGACTCCTAGCCTTGCCGGGGTCCGTAAGCCCCTGCCAGATGGTGCTGGCTTCTCTTTGTGTACCGGTCCGGTACCGCCGGGCCACCGCCCGTCCACGGTCCTTACGGTAGACTCCAATCGGCCACTCCTGCAGACGGTCACCACCGTCTGCCAACCTTGCTGATCTGTCCGGACCACACACCCGGACCAACTTCTGTCTGCTCCTTTACTACTTTCCTCCTTCCACTTTCACTTCTCCAACTGTCCTCACTCCTCTCCAAAACTAAACTGTTTACTTTTCCCGCCTCCAGGACTGTGAACTCCTCGGTGGGCGGGACCAACCGCCTAGCCCACCCCCTGGTGTGGACATCAGCCCCTGGAGGAAGGCAGCAAGGGTTTTGTGTTTGACTTAGGTGTGCCTGCTGGGAGTGTGAGGTGTGTGGGTGTTGTTCTCTGTGGCCCCTGGCTTGTCCAGTGCGCCACACGAGCAGTAAGACTAAGGATTCTTTGTTATATGAGCAGTGAGATTATGGAATCTTTGCTGTAAAAGCAGTGAAAGTACAGATTTTTTCTTGTGCGAGCAGTGAAACTATGAATTTTGTACTATGCGACCAGTGAGACTATGGATTCTTTACAGCATAAGCAGCAAGACTATGGATTCTTTACAGCATAAGCAGCAAGACTATGGATTCTTTACTGTACAAGCAGTGAAACTTATTGATTCTATACCATGTGGGCAGTGAGACTATTCAATATTTGCTGTATGAGTGAGGCTAAGAATTCTTTGCTGTACGAGGAGTAGGATTATAGATTTTTTTGTTGCATGAATACTATGGATACTATGAATACTATGGATTCTTAACCACTCAATCTGTGAGATTATGGATTCTTTACTATACGAGCAGTAGTATAACAGATTATTTACTGTAGGAGCATTGAGATTTTGGATTGTTTGCTGTATGAGTAGTGAAACTATGAATTCTTTGCTGTACAAGCAGTGAGTCTATGGAATTCTCAGCCACACAATGTTGTAAATCTTGATTCATCGCACAAGTTGTGGAAAGGCCTGGAGCCTTCTAGAAACATCTAATATTACAGGTTATTGGCACTAGATTCTGTGATTGCGTGTTGATCCAGGGAACCAGTCTGATTGCCCTTTGTGGTGTCGGGAAGGAATTTTTCCCTTAATATAGAGTTTCATGTCTGACCCATGGGGATTTTGCCTTCCTCGGGATCAACATGTCAGGTTAGTTGTTGGACTCCATGTATCACGATGACTATGAGATGGGGGGGAACTGCGGCTCCTAGACTGTCCCTCAAGCTATGGGGCCCTATGCTATCCCTAATCTCAGAGATACTCCTGATGGTGGAGAGGCCTGAGTCTCCTTCCTGGCCCTGTTCCTGACCAGTAGTGATCTAATTCCCCCTCCTCCAGGGAGGGATGGGACAGGAGTGTGACGAAACCTACATTTTAAGACAGACAAGGGAAAACCAAAACTTTATCACACAGTACACACAAAGGTAAAGACAATAAGAGATTCAGGAGCGAAAACAAGAGCAGGAAGGAAGCGACAAAACAACAGGGGTACATTCCACAACCACAACTTTCACCAGTAGGTCTGGGACACCACACCTCACAGACCAACATAGACAAACTATAGCTGACGTGGGTAGAAAGTTTCAACCAGCATAAATAGGATGGGAGGAGATGTGATGGGGTTCCCCACAACATGTGAGCAAAGTAGCAAGCAGATAGGCAGAGATTATCTCTTGCTAGCCTGCCTACGAATCAGCACACAGCAGGTTGACACCAGAGTCTGGCTTTGTTGATCCCAGACACCAGTGAAACCATCGGACGGAGTCTGCAATCTGAACAGTGCCTGATGCCGCCATGACAGTCGGCAAAGTTTGTGCAAAACTCTGTGTGACACCATAATATTAAGCAATGGGGTCTTTTTCATCGCTGACAACCCTGTGCTGTTATACGGTGCTGAGGTTGTCATCTGATTCTATGCCCTTGTTGTCAGCACGGCGGGCTACGATCTGTGTCCATTTCACAATATAACCCCCCATATAATCATTTCCGGACCCCCATGTTCCCTTTCTCCCCTTTACCCTTATTTATAGCATTTGCCATCAGCATTTTCGCTCCGGGTCTTTGTGGCCGCAGCATTTTTCAATTTAATGAATGTTTAGGAGTTTATATCTACAAATCCATTTATCTGCGACAGTGAAACGTATGAAGATTGGTTATTGGTATTAATTACGGGACAGTGAGTGAGAGAGACATTAAGAACAAGGGTAATTTCTGCGCCGGGCCGACCTCGCTCTAATGAGAGCAGATTAGATTGATTTATAGCATTACTGGGAAGGCAGGCGGCGGCCGTAAACACGGAGCGGATGTGTAAGGCCGGGCTGCGTCACTACAATGGAAACTGCAGGAATATCACACATTTCAGAAAACAGGGTGTGAATGGAGTCACCTCACCCAGCACATCGGGAACCTCAGCAATCTGCGGCCCTGGAAGGGAGACCTGAGATTCACCGCTCACCTCCAACCCTACATCTAACCCTACATCCAACCCTGCATCCAACCCTACATCCGACCCTACATGCAACCCTACATCCAGGCACATCGGGAACCTCAGCAATCTCCGGCCCTGGAAGGGAGACCTGAGATTCACCGCTCACCTCCAACCCTACATCCAACCCTACATCCAACCCTACATGCAACCCTAAATCCAGGCACATCGGGAACCTCAGCGATCTGCGGCCCTGGAAGGGAGACCTGAGATTCACCGCTCAGCTGCAACCCTACATCTAACCCTACATCCAACCCTACATGCAACCCTACATCCAGGCACATCGGGAACTTCAGCGATCTGCGGCCCTGGAAGGGAGACCTGAGATTCACCGCTCACCTCCAACCCTACATCCAACCCTACATCCAACCCTACATCCAACCCTACATGCAACCCTACATGCAACCCTACATCCAGGCACATCGGGAACCACAGCGATCTCCGCCCTGGAAGGGAGACCTGAGATTCACCGCTCACCTCCAACCCTACATCCAACCCTACATCCAACCTTACATCCAACCCTACATCCAACCCTACATCAAACCCTACATCGAACCTTACATCCAACCCTACATCCAACCCTACATCCAACCCTACATCGAACCTTACATCCAACCCTACATCCAAACCTACATCCAACCCTACATCCAACCCTACATCCAACCTTACATCCAACCCTACATCCAACCCTACATCCAACCCTGCATCCAACCGTACATCCAACCCTACATCAAACCCTACATCCAACCTTACATCCAAGCCTACATCCAACCCTACATCCAACCCTACAGCTAACCCTACATCCAACCCTACATCCAACCTTACATCCAACCCTACATCCAACCTTACATCCAACCCTACATCCAACCCTACATCCAACCTTACATCCAATTCTACATCCAGGCACATCGGGAACTTCAGCGATCTGCGGCCGCTGGATGGGAGACCTGAGAATCGCGACTCACCTCCAACCCTACATCCAGAAACAGCGGCTCCGCTCCTATGGGAAGAATTTCGACAAGATTTTGGAGGCGACTGGGAATTTTTTCCCTTCATCAAGAAGAGGATTTGTGAGGTCAGAGCCTGATGTTGGGGGAGGCCGGGCTCTCAGTCAAGTTATTGGATGGGGCTGGGGTCCGGGCTCTGTACGGTGCCAAGTTCTCTCCTCCAAGCCTGTATGGACCTTGTGCACTGGGCACAGTCATGGGGAGCAGAGACGGGTCTTCCCCAAATTGTTCCCACAAAGCTGAAGGTACAATTATTAAAATATTAGGATTTCCCATCATTGGAGCAAAGAGGCCGCGGCCGCCCGCTGATAACAGCTCAGAGCATCCACCTCCTCCACCATCTGTACAACGGGCACAATGCAGTCAGGGGGTAATGTCCTCCATCACCAAAACCAGACTCCATCAGATACAGATAGAGAAGTGCGATCCATCCCTGCACACAACACATCTCATCCAGAGTCCAGTGGTGGCAGCTAATTGTGCTTGGTGATACTTTGCTTGGCATTGTGCTTGGTGATGTACGGCTCGGCATTGTGCTTGGTGATGTATGGCTCAGCATTATGCTTGGTGATGTACGGCTCGGCATTGTGCTTGGTGATGTATGGCTCAGCATTGTGCTTGGTGATGTATGGCTCGGCATTGTGCTTGGTGATGTACGGCTCAGCATTGTGCTTGGTGATGTATGGCTCGGCATTGTGCTTGGTGATGTATGGCTTAGCATTGTGCTTGGTGATGTATGGCTCGGCATTGTGCTTGGTGATGTATGGCTTGGCATTGTGCTTGGTGATGTACAGCTCGGCATTGTGCTTGGTGATGTACGGCTCGGCATTGTGCTTGGTGATGTATGGCTCGGCATTGTGCTTGGTGATGTATGGCTCTGCATTGTGCTTGGTGATGTACAGCTCGGCATTGTGCTTGGTGATGTATGGCTCGGCATTATGCTTGGTGATGTATGGCTCAGCATTGTGCTTGGTGATGTATGGCTCGGCATTGTGCTTGGTGATGTACGGCTCGGTATTGTGCTTGGTGATGTACGGCTCGGCATTGTGCTTGGTAATGTACGGCTCGGCATTGTGCTTGGTGATGTACGGCTCGGCATTGTGCTTGGTGATGTACGGCTCAGCATTGTGCTTGGTGATGTACGGCTCAGCATTGTGCTTGGTGTTGTATGGCTCAGCATTGTGCTTGGTGATGTACGGCTCGGCATTGTGCTTGGTGATGTACGGCTCGGCATTGTGCTTGGTGATGTACGGCTCAGCATTGTGCTTGGTGATGTACAGCTCAGCATTGTGCTTGGTGATGTACGGCTCAGCATTGTGCTTGGTGATGTATGGCTCAGCATTGTGCTTGGTGATGTACGGCTCTGCATTGTGCTTGGTGATGTATGGCTCGGCATTGTGCTTGGTGATGTATGGCTCGGCATTGTGCTTGGTGATGTATGGCTCAGCATTGTGCTTGGTGATGTATGGCTTAGCATTGTGCTTGGTGATGTATGGCTCAGCATTGTGCTTGGTGATGTATGGCTCAGCATTGTGCTTGGTAATGTATGGCTTGGCATTGTGCTTGGTGATGTACGGCTTGGCATTGTGCTTGGTAATGTATGACTCAGCATTGTTCTTGGTAATGTATGGCTCGGCATTGTGCTTGGTGATGTACGGCTCAGCATTGTGCTTGGTGATGTACGGCTCGGCATTGTGCTTGGTGATGTACGGCTCAGCATTGTGCTTGGTGATGTATGGCTCAGCATTGTGCTTGGTAATGTATGGCTCAGCATTGTGCTTGGTAATGTATGACTCAGCATTGTTCTTGGTAATGTATGGCTCGGCATTGTGCTTGGTGATGTACGGCTCAGCATTGTGCTTGGTGATGTACGGCTCAGCATTGTGCTTGGTGATGTACGGCTCAGCATTGTGCTTGGTGATGTATGGCTCAGCATTGTGCTTGGTAATGTATGGCTTGGCATTGTGCTTGGTGATGTACGGCTTGGCATTGTGCTTGGTAATGTACGGCTCAGCATTGTGCTTGGTAATGTATGGCTTGGCATTGTGCTTGGTGATGTACGGCTCAGCATTGTGCTTGGTAATGTATGGCTTGGCATTGTGCTTGGTAATGTACGGCTCAGCATTGTGCTTGGTAATGTATGGCTTGGCATTGTGCTTGGTGATGTACGGCTTGGCATTGTGCTTGGTGATGTATGGCTCAGCATTGTGCATGGTGATGTACGGCTCGGCATTGTGCTTGGTGATGTACGGCTCGGCATTGTGCTTGGTGATGTACGGCTCAGCATTGTGCTTGGTGATATGTGGCTCAGCATTGTGCTTGGTGATGTACGGCTCGGTATTATGCTTGGTGATGTACAGCTCGGCATTGTGCTTGGTGATATGTGGCTCAGCATTGTGCTTGGTGATGTATGGCTCAGCATTGTGCTTGGTGATGTATGGCTCAGCATTGTGCTTGGTGATGTACGCCTCGGCATTGTGCTTGGTGATGTACGGCTCAGCATTGTGCTTGGTGATGTATGGCTCGGCATTGTGCTTGGTGATGTATGGCTCGGCATTGTGCTTGGTGATGTATGGCTCAGCATTGTGCTTGGTGATGTATGGCTCAGTATTGTGCTTGGTGATGTACGGCTCAGCATTGTGCTTGGTGATGTATGGCTCAGCATTGTGCTTGGTGATGTACAGCTCAGCATTGTGCTTGGTGATGTATGGCTCGGCATTGTGCTTGCTGATGTACGGCTCAGCATTGTGCTTGGTGATGTACGGCTCGGCATTGTGCTTGGTGATGTATGGCTCGGCATTGTGCTTGGTGATGTATGGCTCAGCATTGTGCTTGGTGATGTACGGCTCAGCATTGTGCTTGGTGATGTATGGCTCAGCATTGTGCTTGGTGATGTATGGCTCGGCATTGTGCTTGGTGATGTACGGCTCGGCAGTGTGCTTGGTGATGTACGGCTCAGTATTGTGCTTGGTGATGTATGGCTCGGCATTGTGCTTGGTGATGTATGGCTCAGCATTGTGCTTGGTGATGTACGGCTCGGCATTGTGCTTGGTGATGTATGGCTCGGCATTGTGCTTGGTGATGTACGGCTCAGCATTGTGCTTGGTGATGTATGGCTCGGCATTGTGCTTGGTGATGTATGGCTCTGCATTGTGCTTGGTGATGTATGGCTCAGCATTGTGCTTGGTGATGTATGGCTCTGCATTGTGCTTGGTGATGTACGGCTCAGCATTGTGCTTGGTGATGTATGGCTCAGCATTGTGCTTGGTGATGTACGGCTCAGCACTGTGCTTGGTGATGTACGGCTCGGCATTGTGCTTGGTGATGTACGGCTCGGCATTGTGCTTGGTGATGTACGGCTCAGCATTGTGCTTGGTGATGTACGGCTCAGCATTGTGCTTGGTGATGTACGGCTCGGCATTGTGCTTGGTGATGTAAGGCTCAGCATTGTGCTTGGTGATGTACGGCTCAGCATTGTGCTTGGTGATGTACGGTTGCTGCACACAGAACACGTCTCCTCCAGAGCCCAGTAGTGTCGACTTTTCACCCCTCCATCAGATGTTTGGCATTGTGCATGGTGATGTATGACTTTTGCATACAGGATACGACTCCTCGAGTGTCCTTTAGCAGCTGCTTTACACCGCTTTAGCTAACACTCAGGTGATGTGTAGCTCCTACATACTGGACACATCTCCAGTCTAGTGGTGGTGGCTTTACACTTCTCTGTCCGACGCTCAGCATTGTGCTTGGTGATGTATGGCTGCTACCTACAGGACATATCACCTCCAGAGTCTTTTGGTGGTGGCTTTACAATACTCCACCTGACGCTCCACATTGTGCTTGGTAATGTGTGGCTTCTGCATACAGAACATGTCTCCTCCAGAGTCTTTTGGTGGTGGCTGTTCACTGCTCCTTTCAAAGCTTGGCATTGTGTTTGGTGATGTATGGCTACATGAGGCTTACTACTTTTATCTATTTAGTGTTTCTACCTCCATTTTATAATAAAGGTATAACATGGTCTTGTAATCATGTGCAAGGACAGATGTGTTTTGGCACACAATCTGCAAACGGAAGATGTAAATGTGAACAGTGATATTATATATCCATACTGTAGGGCACGGCAGCCGCCCAGTATAGGCTTACATTGAGTCACTGCATCCTCACCCCTTCTCAGCTGGGCATTTTTTTTCATTCTTGCTTTTTGTTTTTTTACTCCCCTTCTTACTTATTTAATTTTTTTCCATCAACAGAACAGCTGCATGAAGGTTTGTTTTCTTGGAAGACTAGTGTAATTGGGGTGAACAGATGGAAGAGGGGCTTGTATGGGGCCCCTGCGCTCTCCCTTATCTCAAAGATAGGCTTGATGGTAGCCAAGTTCGAGCCCCCAGCATGACTATGTCTACTGTCCGAGCCGTGATACTACTCCCTCCATCCTGAGAGCGGGACCGAAACCCGTAACCAAAACCTCACAAATAGGCACAGACAAGGGTAAATGAAAACTCGTGCACACTACACATAAACATGAAGGAAGGACAGTATGTAAACTGGAGAGTAACATAAAAGGCATAGGAAATAAATACACAAGTGGAGAATTCACACACCACGCTGAAACCGCAACCTGTAGATAACCGTAGGACAGTATAACCGCAGGAACCGAGGAAGCAGAAGCTATATCCGGCACTCATCCAGAGCCTTATAAAGGGTGAAGGCAGCTGAGGATGGTAATCAGCAGCCTGAGCTCCCAGCAGGTGATCACAAGCCAGCAATAATTAACTCCTGCTGTACTGAGGAGCAGTGAAGCCAGAACCAGCCAATGCCCATGACAGGCTGTGCAACTAAGGGAACCCAGGCTGTTTGTCAGACTCTGCAGTGTGAACTGAGTCCAACGCTGCCATGACACCCAGCGAGGGCAATGCTGAACACCATACCTCAACGAGTTGCAGTTTCCAGTGACTTCATTATGTGGCGCCCCAGGACCTGGTCGCCACAACAGCATTGCCCTCCCAAAGGGTTAATGCTGAGCCTGGAGGTAATTGGGAGATCTATTGGCCAGTAAGTTAGCACCTAACGCAGTTCTCCCTCCGGCCAGCAGGGGGAGCTCTGAACCTGGAACTTCAGGGAGCATTCCTTAAGTCTGGCTGAAGGGAGGAAGTAGTAGTTAGTCTGGAGACAGGAGTGAAAGAGGACAGACGAAGAGTAGTGCTGCCTTGTGGAATTGGGGCCTAGAGCTGGAATAGCTTGGCCCAGTGAAGCAAGAGGTGCAGAGAGGCATAGAGAAGACTCGGACATCGGAGTCTGTGGTTGCCAGGGCATAAAATCCATCCCTGGTAGCTGAATCCGGAGGGCAGGAGAGCTGCAAGCCCCTGGCCCAGAAGCAATCTGAAGGTACAGCTGCATCTCAAGGGCCTGGTGTGGACTCCAGCAGAAAAGCACCAGAGAGGCCTGCGCAGTCTACCCCACAGAAGAAGGGACGAACCACCAGTCCCAGCAGCAGGAGGGCAATTGCTAACCCAAAGTGCAGTGTCCTAAACAGCAAAGAAAGATTAAGGAGTGGGCCTCATACTCAACTGGCCAAAGATCACCCCAGGCACTTCCAGGCCGGCCGGACCATCTTTACCATCTGTGACGGTCTCCCTGGACTAAACTTCTGCCGAGTAAAAGAGGAGAAGGTAAAGAGACTACTGTTTGTGCCTGTTTCTTTCATTGCTTGTCGGCCCTGCACCGTGCTAGTCACACAACACCATAGACTTCCACAAGCACCAACTGTGTCCCGGGGCACCGCTCCACCTGTGGGGAGCAGTACCACCATTGCTGCCACTTCATCACCCCGGAGGCCTTACACGGCAGCGGCGGCTTAATAGCCGCATACCACAGGTGGCGTCACGAATACAAACTTAAAGTCATCAGCCACATATTCTACTGACACCCACCAGGGCCATGGACCCGGGCCCAGCCACCACTGACCCCCACCGGACTAGTCCGGCCCGGCACCGGGTGTCCCATAGCCCTGGGGTGGGCGAGTCAACTTTTGGCGTCACGAACAGGATTTCGTGCCCGGTCCCACCGGGTACTGTGCGCCTGCAGGAATTGTGCTTAAAAGACTGTGTACTGGTTGTAAATTGCCGCCGCCATTAGCCTCGCCGAGCGCAGGAAGAAGGGGGGCGTGCCTGACAAAGAGCGCGAAGGGAGCGTGCCATCAGAGCAGAGCGCTGTTAACCCCGCGCGACCCAGAAGAAATTTTGAAAAGTGAACGGAGCCTGGTAAGGTTCACTAAGGGGGAGGAAGATGTCCGACTCAGAGGGAGAGCAGGTGGCTGCCATAGCCCGAGACGCCGCAGCACCGGCCGAAGCAGTCCCAGTCGCCGTCGCCCCAGCCCCCGCTGCAGCGCCGGTAATGCCGATCACAATGCCGTACATACCGGGAGCAGAATGGCTGCCGCAGTACTCCGGGGAGTCCCATACCTTGAGTGACTTCAGAGAAAGCCTGCACAGCTTGTTCATAGTGTATCCGCTGACTGAGAGCCAGAAGGTGGGCATATTAATGGGGCAGCTAGCCGGCGCAGCCCAGCGTGAAGTGAAGTCCTGGCCTGATACAGATAAAGGAACAGCAACCCAGATACTGGCCAAGCTGAAGAGTACTTTTGACACCCGCACCGCAGCAGAGATAAAGATGAGATTCTTTGGGTGCAAGCAGCGGGCCACAGACAGCATAAGGGACTATGCCTTAAACCTGCAAGAGGCCCTGAAAGCAGTTAAACAGGTGGACCCAGAGAGTGTACGTGAAGGAGACAAACTCCTAACCGAGCAGTTCATAGAGGGGCTCCTGTCAGATGCCCACAGGACCCAGCTGCGTATCATGGTCCTGCAGAACCCTGCTCTGGACTTTGCAAAGTTTAAGGACCAGGCCATCCGGGTACTGAGAGAATCTACACCGAATGACCCAGTACCCCTCCGGCCTCTTGCTATCACGTACCCCGGGGTGGTGCCTGCAACACGAGCCACTGCAGGGGCTGAGGCGCAGTCCCTGGATAAGGATCCCACTGCAGAGCTCAGACAGCAGGTCCAGGAGCTGGCCAAGACTGTGGCTGCCCTTGCCAAGACCGTGCAGTCTCTACAAATGACCCCCTCGCCTGCAAGAATCGAGTTGGCCTCCAGCCCAGATGACGTCCCATGGATGCGACAGAGGAGGATTCCGCCGACCCGAGGAAAAGACACAGACCGGTATGATTCAACAGGACAACCGATCTGCCGCCGCTGCAGCCAGGCGGGCCACATTGCACGACGCTGTCCTTTAAATGGGCCGAGCCTGGGGCCAGGAGCCAACCGCCAGGTGTAAGGAAGCCCGGCTCAAACCCCAGCCGCAGCAAGTATGTGGGAGGACGCCCGGTCCTTCCCATTGTGCTGGATGGGATCCCTTTGAATGCCCTCCTGGATACGGGGTCCCAGGTAACAACCATCCCCTACAAACTGTACAAAAGATATTGGGCTGATTCAGACATTGACCATGGCCCAGATGATGATTTAACAATTGTGGCCAGCAATGGTCAGCCCTTACCTCAAATTGGGTACAAAGAAGTAACCATTAAAGTGGGGCGGGTAGAATTGCCGTGTCAGGGGATGATAATTGTAGATATTGATCACAAAGAATCTGACCCACTGCTAACCATTGCTCCAGCTCCGGGCAGCAGCGTGCCCTACAGAGGGAGATCAGAGCCCTGATGAGGAGGCAGCAGGTAGAGCTGGCCGGAGGAGAAATTGGCAGTGTGAGGGTAAGTGACCCCCTCCCCATTGCAATACCCCCAAGAAGTGAAATGTTGATATGGTGTCGGGCAGCAATAGGCCTCAAGGGTCAGGATTACCATGCCTTGGTAGAACCGGTGTATTCGGACAGTAGGCCTGGAGTCCTGGTAGCCAGAGGGGTAGCGGACGTCCGCAAGGGGAGAGTGCCCGTCCGTGTCTTGAATTGTGGGGAGGAGGAGGCCAAATTGCCCCGGTACGCCACTGTAGCAAAACTGTACACTGTCAGCAACAATACCATTAAAGCAGTGGAACCCTTGATCCCGTCCGACCAGGCGGAAGACAATGGCTCCAAGGGGCAGCTGGAAGACTGGTGCCAAAAATTACATGTAGGCACCGACTCCACCCCCTCGCACCAAAAGCATGGGGTTTACCGGGTGGTACAGGAGTACGAGCGGGTCTTCAGCAAACACCCCCTAGATTTTGGGCAGGTGAAAGGGGTTAAACATCAAATCCCCACGGGTGATCATCATCCCATTAAAGAGAGATACCGCCCTGTACCCCCCGCACAGTATCAGTGTGCCAAGGAAATGTTACGAGAAATGAAGGAGGCTGGGGTTATCAGAGATAGTTGTAGCCCCTGGGCAGCTCCACTAGTGCTCGTAAAGAAAAAAGATGGTACAATGAGAATGTGTGTAGATTACAGGCAAATTAACCGCATTACACATAAAGATGCTTATCCACTGCCCAGAATAGAGGAGTCACTAACAGCCTTAAAGTCAGCTAACGATTTCTCCACCTTGGATCTCACCAGTGGGTATTGGCAGGTTCCCGTGGCAGAGGCGGACAAGGAGAAGACTGCATTCACGACACCAATGGGCCTCTGTGAGTTCAATTGTATGCCATTCGGGCTCTGCAACGCCCCAGGGACATTCCAAAGGTTGATGGAGTGCTGCTTGGGCCACCACAACTTTGAAACCGTGCTGTTGTACCTGGATGACGTCATAGTCTACTCCAAGACTTATGAGGACCACCTGAAGCACTTAGCAGAAGTGTTTGAGTCCTTGTCGAAATATGGCCTGAAGATCAAGCCGTCTAAATGTCACCTCTTGAAGCCAAAGGTACAGTACCTGGGTCATGTGGTCAGCGCAGAAGGTGTGGCACCTGATCCGGAGAAAGTCACTGTAATCAAGGACTGGCCAAGACCCACCACAGTGAAGGAGGTGCGGCAGTTCCTTGGACTGGTGGGCTACTACCGAAGGTTCATTGATGGTTTCACCAAGATAGCAGCGCCCCTTCAAGATCTCCTGGTGGGCCAGCCAAGGCAGGCTAAGAAGCAGAGCCCTCCATTTGAATGGAGCAGCCAACTAGAGACATCCTTTGTCCGGCTGAAAGGGGCTCTCACGGGAGAAGAAATTCTGGCCTACCCTGACTACAGCCAACCGTTTGTACTGTATACAGATGCCAGCAACGTGGAACTGGGAGCAGTTCTGTCCCAGGTGCAGGGAGGCAGAGAGAGGGTGATAGCGTACGCCAGTAGGAAGCTTCGTCCCACAGAAAGGAATCCAGAAAACTACAGTTCCTTCAAGCTGGAGTTCCTCGCTATTGTTTGGGCAGTGACTGAACGCTTCAAGCACTATCTGGCATCGGCCAAGTTCACCATCTTCACGGACAACAATCCGTTGACACACCTGGCAACAGCCAAGTTAGGTGCGTTGGAACAGCGATGGATGGCCCGGCTGTCTAACTTTGACTTTACCATCAAGTATCGGGCTGGCAAGAAGAATAGCAATGCTGATGCGCTGTCCAGAATGCCTCACTTACCCGAGTCTGGAGAAGACCTGGATGAACTCGAAGAGATAGAGTTACCGGCTTTCCATCACCAAGGTGTTTCCCAGTGTGAGCATGCTGTGGGAGTGAAGCGCTCAAGCCAGCACGAGGTCTCGGTCAACCCATTACTCCACCATAATTGGGAAGAGACACAGAACGGTGACCCGGCCGTGCGATTGGTCAAAGAGAAGCTAGCGCAAGCTGAGACCCATCTTGGCCCAGACGCTCCAGAAGAAGCCCAGCAGCTGTGGAAGGAGAGGGGACGACTGTTCACCTACCAAATATAAGAATAAGGCTGCACATCAAACTTAGATAATGGTATAATGCCTCAAGCATATGGAAAAATATTGGAATATACAATGAAAAATGCTACTTGCTAATTTGAACATGTGAATAATGAATTGCATACCTGCCATGAATATTAGGAAAAAGGAGATATTTAGCAATCGCATTGATCAATGTAACTGAGCCCCAAGGCCTCGTCAAGGCATATCTCTATATTGGGGTCCCTAGCTCTGTGACCCTAACTGTGTGTCATCTCATTGCAATTAAAAACTGCTATGGGTGGAGAGGGGTAACTAAGGACTTTCTTATATAGGAGATGGAAAAAACATGGCCGAAAGGGGCGGAGCTGTGTTCACATTCAGAAAAAAACTACATATAACTGAATAGGATAACTGAAGTGAGCACTAATATATATATATATGAGTGCAAGCCAAAAATACTTAGCAAGTAGCATTTTTCATTGTATATTCCAATATTTTTCCATATGCTTGAGGCATTATACCATTATCTAAGTTTGATGTGCAGCCTTATTCTTATATATAGTATGTATTTTTGGCTTGCACTCATATATATATATATATTAGTGCTCACTTCAGTTATCCTATTCAGTTATATGTAGTTTTTTTCTGAATGTGAACACAGCTCCGCCCCTTTCGGCCATGTTTTTTCCATCTCCTATATAAGAAAGTCCTTAGTTACCCCTCTCCACCCATAGCAGTTTTTAATTGCAATGAGATGACACACAGTTAGGGTCACAGAGCTAGGGACCCCAATATAGAGATATGCCTTGACGAGGCCTTGGGGCTCAGTTACATTGATCAATGCGATTGCTAAATATCTCCTTTTTCCTAATATTCATGGCAGGTATGCAATTCATTATTCACATGTTCAAATTAGCAAGTAGCATTTTTCATTGTATATTCCAATATTTTTCCATATGCTTGAGGCATTATACCATTATCTAAGTTTGATGTGCAGCCTTATTCTTATATATATAGTATGTATTTTTGGCTTGCACTCATATATATATATATTAGTGCTCACTTCAGTTATCCTATTCTGTTCACCTACCAAGGCAAGCTCTGCAAGAGATATGTTAACTGGCGAACGAATGAACTCGTCTGGCAGATAGTGGTCCCACAGAGGGATGCTCCAATGGTCCTAGCAGCTTATCATGATAACGCAGGACACTTCGGGTGGAAGAAGTTGGAGACCCTACTCCGTGATCGGTTCTACTGGGTGCACATGAGGAAGATGATCGAGAAGTGGTGCCGAGACTGTGGTCCATGTAACCTGAGGCGGAAAGATGATGCCAGTCAAAGGTCTCCCCTACAGCCAATTGTCACGAAGCAGCCCCTGGAGTTGGTGGCCCTGGATCACGTGAAGTTAACACCAAGCCGCTCAGGCTATGTGTACGCCCTCACCATTGTGGACCATTACTCCCGTTTCCTGGTAGTAGTGCCCGTGAAGGACCAGACAGCCAGAACAGCAGCAAGAGCATTTCAGGCCTACTTTTGTCGACCTCACGGTTACCCCGAAAGGGTACTGACTGATCAGGGTCCTGCATTCGAGGCAGAAGTGTTCCAAGAGTTCTGTAACCTGTACGGTTGTAAGAAGATCAGAACCACACCGCACCACCCCCAAACCAATGGATTGTGCGAGAAGATGAACCATGTGGTTATTGACATGCTCAAGACTCTACCTTTGGAAGAAAGAAACCAATGGCCAGAAAAGTTACCAGATCTGGTAGACTTGTACAACCATATCCCGGTAAATTCGACCAACTGCAGCCCTGCTTACCTGATGCGAGCCAGACCTGGCAAGTTACCTGTAGACTTTGAGATGGGGACTGTGTCACCTGAGGCGGTTCAGGAAATGGAAGATTGGGATACAGAGCGGCAGCAGCGGTACCGCAAGGTCCAAGAATGCGTAGAGAGGGCCCTGTCTCAAGCAAGAACGAGACAAGAGCAGCATTACAATCAAACAGCCCCAGCAACTCCCTTAGCACCTGGAGAACAAGTCCTCAAGAAGAAGCGGAGGATGCACAAATTGGATGATCAGTGGGAAAACGAGCCCTACACCATTATCCCCTCCAACTTTGACAACAGTAAGGTATGCCTCATAAGCAAGGATGAAGGCAAGACCTATCAAGCAGTCTCTCGAGACCGCCTGAAAGCGTGCCCTGAACGGTGCAGAATCCAAGGAGAAATGGAAGAAGTACAAGGAAGTCCCCAAAGTCAAGAGAAAGAAGGGGAGATGATCCAAACAATCCTTGGAAAATTCCCCAAAACTTGGACCCGAATAAACAATGCCATAGTGGTACCAGTTTTGACGTTCCCGCAGTTGGTCGAGCCAGAAACAGAAGAGGTTCCGGATCTACCTAAAGAACCGTCCGCTCCAACACGAGATGACACGCCAGCAGTGGAACAGGAGGATCAACCCCCTGTCAGTGGTGAACCTGTCATACCCTTGGCGACTCTTAGACCACATAGGCAATCATCACGCTTACCTATCGGGGTTAGGCCTACCTGTAGTGCTGAGGTAGAAGACACACCAAGTAGTCAGGGGCAAACACCAGAGCTACGCAGGTCTCAACGCAGCACTCGGGGACAACCCCCTCCAAGGTATAGAGAGTCAACTGTATAAGGGAAAAAGAAGGAGTACTTATTAGAATGTAAATAGTTATGCGAAATGTCTGTAATGTTGTGTACAAAATGTTTTTCTTTTTCTTTGATTGCGAAAATGGACAATTGGGCCACTGGACTATGGGTGGCCAACACCTAAATTGTTCATAGTTAGCACCAGTGTGCTCAACACCCCTGAAGAAAAACCCGTCTGGCGTGCATAAGAGTGGGGTCATCAATGCTCTGACGCACGCCCAGAGCCTACGTTGGGGGTTTGATTGCGGCGGGTCCCCCATGGAGCAGTGTAATGGACACCCGGCAGGGAGCCACACTGGACTCTTATAGTAATGTTTAAGTTTGTAACGTTCAAGTCATGCGCCTCCCATAATGGGATGAAATGTTCTAACATGTTATGTTTGTTTCTACAGTCCGGGAGTACTGAATTTAACTAAGGGGGAGTGTGGCGCCCCAGGACCTGGTCGCCACAACAGCATTGCCCTCCCAAAGGGTTAATGCTGAGCCTGGAGGTAATTGGGAGATCTATTGGCCAGTAAGTTAACACCCAACACAGTTCTCCCTCCGGCCAGCAGGGGGAGCTCTGAACCTGGAATTTCAGGGAGCATTCCTTAAGTCTGGCTGAAGGGAGGAAGTAGTAGTTAGTCTGGAGACAGGAGTGAAAGAGGACAGACAGAGTAGTGCTGCCTTGTGGAACTGGGGCCTAGAGCTGGAATAGCTTGGCCCAGTGAAGCAAGAGGTGCAGAGAGGCATAGAGAAGACTCGGACATCGGAGTCTGTGGTTGCCAGGGCATAAAATCCATCCCTGGTGGCTGAATCCGGAGGGCAGGGGAGCTGCAAGCCCCTGGCCCAGAAGCAAACTGAGGGTACAGCTGCATCCCAAGGGCCTGGTGTGGACTCCAGCAGTGAAGCACCAGAGAGGCCTGCGCAGTCTACCCCACAGAAGAAGGGACGAACCACCAGTCCCAGCAGAAAGAGGGCAATTGCTAACCCAAAGTGCAGTGTCCTAAACAGCAAAGAAAGATTAAGGAGTAGGCCTCATACTCAACTGGCCAAAGATCACCCCAGGCACTTCCAGGCCGGCCGGACCATCTTTACCATCTGTGACGGTCTCCCTGGACTAAACTACTGCCGAGTAAAAGAGGAGAAGGTAAAGAGACTACTGTTTGTGCCTGTTTCTTTCATTGCTTGTCGGCCCTGCACCGTGCTAGTCACACAACACCATAGACTTCCACAAGCACCAACTGTGTCCCGGGGCACCGCTCCACCTGTGGGGAGCAGTACCATCATTGCTGCCACTTCATCACCCCGGAGGCCTTACACAGCAGCGGCGGCTTATTAGCCGCATACCACAGGTGGCGTCACGAATACAAACTTAAAGTCATCAGCCACATATTCTACTGACACCCACCAGGGCCACGGAGCCGGGCCCAGCCACCACTGACCCCCACCGGACTAGTCCGGCCCGGCACCGGGTGTCCCATAGCCCTGGGGTGGGCGAGTCAATTAGCTGATGGTTGACTTGTAACAACGCCATTTTGGGGTGTAGTTTGCTTTTTATTGTGGTAACCAAAAAAACCCCACAATTCATTTTGCTGGGATTGATGCAGACTCAGCTCCTGAGAGCACCTCATACACGTCCATGGTTGGGAAAGGGTTAAACTACATTACTGCGGCTTAAAGTTTTCTTAGGAAATTGAGGCACATAGTGCAAGAAATGGTTAATTTGGTTTGTAGAGACTTACAAGTATGTACAGATACAGAGTGACAGGTATACAGAGACATGCAGGATTATTCAGAGACGCTCTGTGTGCCGCCCCCACGTCAGCAGACGGGCTGCTCAGATCCGGATCTGCAGTGGCTCGAGGGGTCTCCAGACCCGGGGATCGTGCGGACACTCAAATAAAAAGGGGAATGAAATACGTGCAGGGGATTGTTGTAAATAGTTCGTGACGCCACCCACGGTTTGTGGTAAAAATGGAGTACCACCACTGCAGTTGGGGAGCACCCGGGGGTGATAGAGCGGCAGCTGGGTGTTTAACCCCTCCATGGGTAGGGGTGGATGCCCCAGGGCTCAGTGTCCAGAACACGGGAGGGGATGGCTGCCAGTGGTGGTGCGCCGGGCCGGACCGGGGGGGTGTTGGTGTACTCACGATTAAATGATTGCACACAAGTCCGCTGGTAAACCAAGGTGTCAGTGGCCGCCTGCCACATCCGGGTGTATACAGGTCCCACACCCGGCTGGTGTACCAATGTCCCTTCCTCCCACACTATGTACTTTTCTTCTCCTTTGGACAACCTCGTGTGTAACGGGGGAGTCCTCTCCCAGTTCTGTTTTGGTTGGGAGATGTGCCCACGAAAACTGACCCGTGGGATCTCAATGGGTTGTTGCAGATACCCTATCCCCCGCGGTGGGCTGCCGTATTGCTCTATCTGGACTAACACACTAGAACAACTTCTGGAACCTTGTCCCCGGCCTGGTTAATTAGAGAAGAGGCTTGCAACCGTCTTTTAACTAGGGTCCAGGTACCCCGCCTGTGCACGGTTTCCGGACCGGATCTCTGCTGTCAGTATCGGCAGGCTCCAACCCTGCCCTGGTCCTCTTTGGATTTCCCGCGACCGGACTCCCGTCGCCTTTGGACACGGTCCACTGCGTGCCACCTAGCCAGTAGACCAGGGCCACTACCCTGACTACCCTGTACTAGGCTCGGACTTGACTTCCACTTCAACTCGAACTCCAACTCATTCTGACTGGTTCCCTCTTCTGGATCCTCAAGACCCCTAGGTGGGCGCTCCAAATCCGCCTGGTCCCGCCCACTGGTGTGTCCTTCCTACCCTGAGGGGGATGGCTAGGGTTTTGTGGCAGATGGTACCTGATGTGGGATGGTGTTGTGTGGGGTGTAGTGTTTCTCTGTGACCACCTGGCGGTGCCAGGGCGTCACACTCTGCACCTGTATTTTGCAGCGTTCACACTTTGCGTTCTTTCCTGTACATCCGTCAGATTGGAGATGACTGTTCTGCGTCCTCATCGGTGGAATACGAGGTAAATTGCGCCCCGCTCGCTTTATTACGCGGCCTCCGTACATTAAATATGATCAGAATCGATAACTCTGTCACTATGTAATTAGGGAGGAATAATGGCCGGAGTTTGCAGTCCGGGGCCGGCGGATTACAGCGGCCGGTTATTGTGCCGCTCACTTCCAGGATTTCATTAAATGTCAAAAGTAAATAATCAGAGCAATAACACGGAGCTCAGCAATCGGAGAAACCATAAATCCACCGTGCTTGCCGCGCGCTATGTATTTACGTGGCTCAAAAACGATGGCTGAGGGCCGGGCTGACCCGCGTGTAGTAAACTCACTGCCGGATCCGTCATCAATATTGGGTTGTAAAGCGTCCGACACCCTCACTGATTAGATGTCGGGAACTCTCGGATGACCTGAGTGTAGAGAGCAGGAACAGCGCAGCCCAGCGCACGAGGAGTGACCGCTGTCAGGCGCCAGCACAGATCACGTTCACGTCTATAGGAGCCGAGCCGCAGTACCGAGAGTGGCCGCTACACATTGCAGTCCCACCATATACATCTCTGGCCACTGCCGTAGATGAAAACCATTGATGAGTGGCAGTGCCGGAGCCCCACCAGTCTGATATCGATGACCTTTCCTAGAGAAGTCCTTCAAAGCTTCTTTATTTGCAGCATCAATCCACGACTGCTGACTCTGCGGCTATACATCGCTACGCCACGGGTGTGTCTCGTATTCTGTACATCGCTACTCCACTGGCGTGTCTCGTATTCTGTACATCGCTACTCCACTGGTGTGTCTCGTATTCTATACATCACTACTCCACTGGTGTGTCTCGTATTCTGTACATCGCTACACCACTGGTGTGTCTCGTATTCTGTACATCGCTACACCACTGGTGTGTCTCGTATTCTGTACATCGCTACTCCACTGGTGTGTCTCGTATTCTATACATCGCTACTCCACTGGTGTGTCTCGTATTCTGTACATCACTACTCCACTGGTGTGTCTCGTATTCTGTACATCGCTACACCACTGGTGTGTCTCGTATTCTGTACATCGCTACTCCACTGGTGTGTCTCGTATTCTGTACATCACTACACCACTGGTGTGTCTCGTATTCTGTACATCGCTACTACACTGGTGTGTCTCGTATTCTGTACATCGCTACTCCACTGGTGTGTCTCGTATTCTATACATCACTACTCCACTGGTGTGTCTCATATTCTGTACATCGCTACTCCACTGGTGTGTCTCGTATTCTGTACATCACTACTCCACTGGTGTGTCTCATATTCTGTACATCGCTACACCACTGGTGTGTCTCGTATTCTGTACATCGCTACTCCACTGGTGTGTCTCGTATTCTATACATCGCTACTCCACTGGTGTGTCTCATATTCTGTACATCGCTACACCACTGGTGTGTCTCGTATTCTGTACATCGCTACTCCACTGGTGTGTCTCGTATTCTGTACATCGCTACTCCACTGGTGTGTCTCGTATTCTGTACATCGCTACGCCACTGGTGTGTCTTGTCGCGGGCGGGGAGGAGGGTGTCAGCACACCGCGCTCACCCCTTCTGCTCGGGTCCGGCAGCTGCTCAGTGGTGGCTCGAGCGGTGGGCCGGATCCCGGGGTTTCTCGAGCGACACTCCTCGCCCGTGAGTGAAAGGGGGTTTTTGGGATGTTGGGATAATGTCCGTGACGCCACCCACAGTTGTGGTGATGTGTAGCACCACCGCTGCTCAATGCGGGGATCCCGGGGATGGTGATGGGGAGCAGCCAGGTGTTGTGTTGCCCCTCCGTGGGTAGGGGTTGGTGATCCCGGGGCCCGGTGATGGCTTGTGAGGTGCGGGGCCTGGTGGGCGCAGGGACGCGGGGGCAGCGCTGTGCCTTGCGGCACTATGGTACTCACTCAGCCTGAGACTTGGACACAGTTTGTACGGTAAACCAAACGGCTGGTAGGACGGTCCCACAGACGGCTGCTTTGCTTCCCCGGTAGGTGACGGTGATGTCTCTCTTCCCTGCACCTGTATGTACGGATGGTTGCGATGGGTCCCCACCGGTAACCCGCTCCCCGGCTTCAAGCTGGACCGGAGGAGCACTACACTTTGCCCGCAGGCGCTGGCCCTCAGAGACTGGTGCCCTGGCGGTGGCGGTGCCTCTGTTGTACAGGTTGGACTGTTGCCTTCAATCGGGACTTGGTTGTTGGGGGAATCTACGTCTCCTTCACTGACGGATTCGGCAAATTTGGCGACTCCTAGCCTTGCCGGGGTCCGAGAGGCCCCTGCCCTGGTGCTGACTGTCTTTCGGAACACTGCTCCAGACCACCGGGCACACAGCCAACGGGGTCCTTCCAGGAACTTCCAAACGGTCCCCCTCCGGACAGTCACCGCCGTCGCTGACCTTGCTGTTCTGGCCCTACACAAAGCTGGGCTCTCAGGCTTGCACACTCTCTGCTCTGTCACCACTTCTTGCTTTCCTCCTTTTCCACTTTTCTTTCCTCCACTTTCACTTCTCTTATCTGCTCCTCACTCAACTCCGTTGTTTACTCTTGCCCTCCCCGGGCTAATCTGCCTGACACTTCCTGCCTCCAGAGCTGTGAGCTCCTTGGTGGGCGGAGCCAACCGCCTGGCCCACCCCCTGGTGTGCATCATCAGACTCCTGGAGGAAGGCAACAAGGATTTTTGGTTCAGCTTAGGTGTGCCTACCTGGGGTGTGGGGTGTGGTGGTGTGTGACCTGTGTCCCCTGGCTTGCCCAGGGCGACACATTCCCCCTTAGCAAAACGCAGACCGTCCGCGGGCTGCCGTCCTACACCGGTTTTATTTTTCTGTAAAAGGGGATAACAGGGTTAAACAACATGCATAACATTTTTAATAAATTCTTCCCAAGACGGGAGGCACATTTACTTTTAACGTTTCAACGGTATACGGTCACGGTTTCCGCTCTCTCCCACCCAAGTAACCTGGCCCTGATGCTGCCCCTAAAACCCAGGCAGCACCCCTTGACCCACAGTCCAGCACACGGTACCCGAGCGGGATCTGTCCTTCCCCTCCAGAGGGTAGCCACCGGTTCCTTTGGTGGCTGGGCCCCAGCCTGCTCTGCTGAGGGCCCTCCCTCCAACCTGCCTCTCCGGAGGCGGCCTGCGGAAACGGTAACGGTACCCAACATATTTACAAGCCACTAACGTTTGTGGTTGCCCTGCAAAGTTCACGGGCTTGTCCATGGATAGTTCCCATGCATTTTTAAACGGTCCCCACGGGGACAACGGTGCCGGCTCCTGCCGGTTGCAAATCACACGGTGAATCAGGTGAACACTCGGATAATCATCTTTCTTATTATTGCAGAACTTTCAAAACTTTTCAACCAAACAAACAAGCAACTCACTCTACACATTTGCGGACCCCTTTTACTCATAGAACGGTCTCCCTGTACCTAAGTGGGGGTCTACCTAGGTTGGAACGGGTGGACCTTCGGGGCCCGGTGTCAGTGTTGCTAGACAGTGGGGTAGAGGGAACAATCGGCTCCTCCTCCCTGCTATAGTGTGGAGCAGGCGGAGGTGTAGGGGGGTTGGGTACAGGTTCATCCCTGGGCACTGGCACTGGTTCTGGCTCACGGTTAACCGCTTCCACTACTTCTTCATGCACGGGTTGTGGGAACAGTATCACTGGAAGTATCACCGCGCCGTTCTGTGTAGGCCAGTTTGCTGGGAAGTCACCCATCACAGTGTGGATTACCTCTGCCGCCTTTTCCACTGGTGGAGGAACCGGTACTTCAGCCTCTGCCTTCAACGCTGGGGGGCATTTTTTTAGATGGTCCCGAGAAACGGTGGCCAGGGTACCCCCTTGGTCGCGACTGATCTGGTAGGTCTTCCCATCGTCCCACTCTGTGGGTTGTATGACGTAAGGGACTTGCTCCCACTGATCATCCAGTTTGTGGGCTTTTCTCTTCCGTTTCAGCACCACATCTCCTGGCTGGAAAGGACCTGCGGGCGCCTTCTGATTGAACCGGTGCTCTTGCTGTTCTCGACTTCGACTGAGATTTTTCTCCACATACTCCTGGATTTGCCGGTACTGGGCCCTCCTCCGACTTTCCCACTCTGCCGTTGAAGGGAGTGCTTCCGGGGCCTCCAACCCCATCTCCAGATCCACCGGCAGGCGACCAGGCCGAGCCCTCATCAGATACGCTGGGGTGCACTTCGTCGAGCTGGACGGGATATTATTGTACATGTCGACCAAGTCGGGCAACTTTTCCGGCCACATGTTCCATTCTTCCAGCGGTAGCGTCTTGAGGAGCCCCAGGACCAAGTGGTTCATTTTCTCGCACATGCCGTTGGTTTGGGCGTGGTACGGAGTGGTCCGGATCTTCTTGCAGCCGTACAACTGACAGAATTCGTGAAACACTTCCGCTTCAAAAGCCGGGCCTTGGTCAGTCAGCACCTTCTCGGGGTACCCATGGGGTCGGCAAAAATAAGCCTGGAACGCTCGAGCAGCGGTTCGACCAGTCAGGTCCTTAACGGGGACTACCACCATAAATCTTGAGTAGTGGTCTACCATGGTCAATGCATAGGTGTACCCACTTCGGCTAGGGGTGAGCTTGACATGGTCTAGGGCGACCAGCTCCAGCGGCTGATGGGTGACTATGGGATGTAACGGTGCCCTCTGGCTAGTTTCGTCCTTTCTCCTCAGCGTACAAGGACCGCACTCTCGGCACCAGGCTTCCACCGACTCACGCATCCCACTCCAATAGAACCGCTCCCTCAACAGCATCTCCAGCTTCTTCCACCCGAAGTGGCCAGCACCACCATGGTATGCCTGTAGGACAGTGGCGACATCAGCTTGAGGAACGATTAACTGGCATATTTTCTCATGGGTCTTCGGGTTGATCAGCTCACGGTACAGCCTCCCTTGGTGTAGGTAAAGCCGTTTCCGTTCTTTCCACAAGCGTTGGGCTTCGGCTGGAGCGGCAGGGTCTATTCCCATAGCACCTTGTTCCACCAGAGTCTTGACAAGGCGGACAGCCGGTGCTTGGTCCTGGGCGTCCTGCCACTCTTGACTGGGCCGCGGGTCCAGATCCACCCTTTGCTGACATACTTGTACCCTCTCAGTAGGCGGCTGGTGAAACGCAGGCAACTCGATCTCCTCGAGGTCGTCATCCTCGCACCCCTCTTCTGACAAATGGGGCATCCGGGAGAGTGCATCAGCATTTATGTTGACACGACCAGCTCGGTACTTTATGGTGAAATCATAGTTGGCTAGCCGGGCTACCCACCGCTGCTCCAGCGCGCCCAACTTGGCCGTGTTCAGATGAGTCAGCGGATTGTTGTCCGTAAACGCGGTGAATTTTGCCGCCGCCAAGTAGTGGCGGAACCGCTCCGTGATAGCCCACACCAACGCCAATAGCTCGAGCTGGAAGGAGCTATAGTTCTCAGGGTTCCGTTCAGTCGGCCGGAGTTTTCGGCTGGCGTAGGCAATCACCTTCTCCTTTCCATCCTGGACCTGGGATAGGACCGCTCCTAACCCCACGTTACTGGCGTCCGTGTGGAGGATGAACGGGCGCCCATAGTCAGGGTACGCCAGGACCTCTTCTCCGGTCAAGGCCGCCTTCAACTGGCAAAAGGACTCCTCATGCTTGTCCTCCCACGACAGTGGGGCTCCGATGGATCTACCACCTTTGGTCTGTCCCACGAGGAGATCTTGCATGGGGGCAGCCATCTTCGTGTACCCCTTTATAAAGCGCCGATAGTACCCCACCAGACCCAGAAACTGCCTTACTTCCCTCACTGTAGTTGGTCTCGGCCAGCTCTGGATGGCAGTGATCTTCTCAGGGTCGGGGGCGACACCATCCGCACTCACCACATGCCCTAGATACTGCACCCTGGGTTTCAGCAGGTGGCATTTTGAGGGCTTCAACTTCATCCCGTACTTGGCAAGGGACGCGAACACCTCGGCCAGGTGCTCCAGATGGGCTTCATACGTCTGGGAATAAACAATCACATCATCCAAATACAGCAGGACGGTCTCGAAGTTTAAATGTCCCAGACAGCACTCCATCAACCGTTGAAAGGTCCCGGGGGCATTGCACAGCCCAAACGGCATGCTATTGAATTCGCAAAGCCCCATCGGGGTGGTGAAGGCGGTCTTCTCCCGGTCCTCTGGGGCCACGGCTACTTGCCAGTATCCGCTGGTGAGGTCAAGGGTCGAGAAGTAGTTTGCAGTTCTCAGTGCAGCCAAAGACTCTTCAATACGAGGTAATGGATAGGCATCTTTATGGGTTATCTGGTTGATCTTCCGGTAGTCCACACACATCCGCATGGTACCATCCTTCTTCTTAACCAGTACCAACGGAGCGGCCCAGGGACTACAGCTGTCCCGAATAACCCCTGCCTCCTTCATATTCTTCAACATACCTTTGGCACACTGGTAATGTGCAGGGGGAATAGGTCTATACCTCTCTTTGATAGGGGGATGTTCACCGGTGGGGATGTGGTGTTGGACCCCCTTAATCTGCCCAAAGTCTAGGGGGTGCTTACTGAAAACCTGTTCGTACTCCTGCACCACCCTGTGTACCCCTGCCCTGTGATGTGTAGGGGTATCATCAGTGCCTACATGTAGCTGTTGATGCCACTCCTTTGTCTCCCCCTGGGGTGGGGAAGTGCTGGTGGTAGGTGGAAGTGTGGATGGACTGGCTTCATGGATAGTGTGAGGGTCCAGGGTGAGCAGCTTGGCAATGGTGGCATACCGGGGAAGCCTGACTTCTTCCTCTCCACAGTTCAGCACTCTCACAGGCACTCTCCCTTTCTTCACATCCACCACCCCTCGGGCGGCCATCACAGTGGGCCAGTGCTCAGAAGGTATGGGCTCCATCATCGCAGGGTAGTCACGCCCCTGAGGCCCTACCGCTGCCCTACACTAGATCATCATCTCACTCCTAGGGGGCACAGTCAATGGAGCAACATCCATCACTCTCACTCCACCAATCTCCCCTCCTGTTGAGCTTACATGCTGGCGGTACATCAGGGCACGGATTTCACGCTGCACAGCCCTCTGCCGGCTCCCTGCCGCTGTGGCGGCCAGCTGTTGCAATAGGGTCAACACATCAGCCATGCAGTGTTCCATCACATTGGTTCCCAGCACTATCTTCGGGTTATGATCACTGGGTTCATTCATGATCACAATCATACCCTGGTGTTGCAGTTCAGCTTGCCCCACTGTCATAGCCACTTGTTTATACCCCACCTGGGTCAATGGAAGTCCATTAGCGGCTATCAACGTTATGCTATTGTCTGGGGGCGCCAGCTCGTCTACGGCCCAATACCGCTGGTACAACGTGTACGGTATGGTAGTTACCTGTGATCCAGTGTCCAAGAGAGCCATCACTGGTATGCCGTCCACAGCCACGGGGATGATAGGGCGGGCCCCGATATATCGGTCTCGCCAGTCCGGGGGGCCACGATGTTCTACTCCTGAGGATTGGCCCGGGGCCCCAGGGGTTGCTCGTTTAACGGGCACTGTCGGTAGTAATGGCCCGGCTTACGGCACTTGTAGCAGATTGGAGGTCTGCTCCGCGGGTTGTTAGCACTTCTCCGCTGCATCCAGGGAACATCCTCGGGACTGTCAGCAAGCTGTATCTGCGCTGGAGGCTGAGATCTGGTCAAAGGTTGCAGTGCAGCAAGGATTTTGGCAAGGTCTCCATCCATGCGACGGACCTGGGCTGCCAACTCTTCGACTGTGCTGCTTGGGGCTGCAGGCATTACAGAGGTTGGTTTGGCTGAGGCCGCCACAACAGGAGCCATCTCGACGGGCCACGGGACGGGTTCCAGAACTTCAGCAGCTGGGGGCTGGAGTGCTTTGATAGCCCGCTCTTTTAACACAGCAAAGTCCACATCAGGGTGTTCCAGAGCCCACAGCCGGAGTTGTTTACGATCCTCAGGGGACCTCATCCCCTGCGCAAATTGCTCCACCAGCATCTTGTTGCTATCCGCCTCATTAATAGAGCTCACCCGCTTCAGCGTGCGGAGGGCGGTCTGCAGACGTAGAGCATAGTCCCGAATGCTATCCCCGGCTCGTTGCCGGCACTGGTAGAACTGCATCCTCAGCTCAGCTTCAGTCCGGGCCTCGAAGGCAGTCTGTAGCTTCTCAAAGATGGTGGCTACAGAGAGCCGGTCCCCCTCGGCCCAGGTCTCCGCTTCCTGCTCCGCCGCACCGGTTAGCTGGCCTAGCACTATCGCTGCACGTTGCTTATCAGTCAGGGGGTACAGCTCTAGCAACGGGTTAAGCTTTTTCCGGAAGGCCTGTAGGGCATCCGGTTTCCCGTCATACTGCGGTAGCCAGGCAGCTCCGGGCTCATAGGGCAAGGAAAACGGCATGACCTGAGCGAGCGCGGGGGCCGCGGCACCTCCCGCTGGTACAACCGGGGCTTGGGCAGGCCCATTCCCATCCAAAAAAAAAAAAAAATTTAAAAAAAAAAAAAAAAAAAAAAAATAATTTTTAAAATAAGTACAGTTTGGAATGTTTAGTGCTGTAGTGCACATTTGGTGCTGCTTTTTGTTTTTTCTTCATTGAATTGGTCGGTGGTTGACCTCCACCTTGCTTTGCACCCCAATTTGGGATGTATTCCATCTGTCTGGATTTTGGCGGTTGGTGACTGTTCACATTAAGTCATCAGGCTTTGTCCACAGGCTATTTACTTCATGCAGCATTTGCTTGGACCTGTCCCGCCCACAGCCATGACTCAGTCATGGGTACGGGATTGAAATAGACCAGGTGAGTGCTGCTGAGAGCAGTTCTACTATTCATATGTGAGGCTGTATGGCACATTTTATAAAAATATTTTAGTGTAGGACTGCTTCAAATGAGATTTGCCGTGACGTGGCGAAGCAGCTCAAGAAATTGCAATTTTTTGCCAAAAATCTCAAAAATTTTTAAAATAAGTACAGTTTGGAATGTTTAGTGCTGTAGTGCACATTTGGTGCTGCTTTTTGTTTTTTCTCCATTCCCATCCGCGGGTGCAACTGCGGCTGCGACCACCGCTCCTCCAGCGGCTCCGTCGGGCGCAGACATCTTGTTTTCGTCCCCCTTAGCTCTTTCCGGCCCCTCCTCTCTCGGGGCGGGGTTCTGGCCTTCGCGCCTCTACTGCTCGAGAAGACGCTCGAGCGGGAACTTTTCGCGCCAAAGATGGCGGCTTCTGCAATTTTTCTGCCGGATACCTCCGGCGGTAACAAGGCGCACCTCTACCAGACGGCAGAGCGGTAAGATCATGTTCGTGACGCCAAGTTGTCGCGGGCGGGGAGGAGGGTGTCAGCACACCGCGCTCACCCCTTCTGCTCGGGTCCGGCAGCTGCTCAGTGGTGGCTCGAGCGGTGGGCCGGATCCCGGGGTTTCTCGAGCGACACTCCTCGCCCGTGAGTGAAAGGGGGTTTTTGGGATGTTGGGATAATGTCCGTGACGCCACCCACGGTTGTGGTGATGTGTAGCACCACCGCTGCTCAATGCGGGGATCCCGGGGATGGTGATGGGGAGCAGCCAGGTGTTGTGTTGCCCCTCCGTGGGTAGGGGTTGGTGATCCCGGGGCCCGGTGATGGCTTGTGAGGTGCGGGGCCTGGTGGGCGCAGGGACGCGGGGGCAGCGCTGTGCCTTGCGGCACTATGGTACTCACTCAGCCTGAGACTTGGACACAGTTTGTACGGTAAACCAAACGGCTGGTAGGACGGTCCCACAGACGGCTGCTTTGCTTCCCCGTTAGGTGACGGTGATGTCTCTCTTCCCTGCACCTGTATGTACGGATGGTTGCGATGGGTCCCCACCGGTAACCCGCTCCCCGGCTTCAAGCTGGGCCGGAGGAGCACTACACTTTGCCCGCAGGCGCTGGCCCTCAGAGACTGGTGCCCTGGTGGTGGCGGTGCCTCTGTTGTACAGGTTGGACTGTTGCCTTCAATCGGGACTTGGTTGTTGGGGGAATCTACGACTGCTAGCCTTGCCGGGGTCCGAGAGGCCCCTGCCCTGGTGCTGACTGTCTTTCGGAACACTGCTCCAGACCACCGGGCACACAGCCAACGGGGTCCTTCCAGGAACTTCCAAACGGTCCCCCTCCGGACAGTCACCGCCGTCGCTGACCTTGCTGTTCTGGCCCTACACAAAGCTGGGCTCTCAGGCTTGCACACTATCTGCTCTGTCACCACTTCTTGCTTTCCTCCTTTTCCACTTTTCTTTCCTCCACTTTCACTTCTCTTATCTGCTCCTCACTCAACTCCGTTGTTTACTCTTGCCCTCCCCGGGCTAATCTGCCTGACACTTCCTGCCTCCAGAGCTGTGAGCTCCTTGGTGGGCGGAGCCAACCGCCTGGCCCACCCCCTGGTGTGCATCATCAGACTCCTGGAGGAAGGCAACAAGGATTTTTGGTTCAGCTTAGGTGTGCCTACCTGGGGTGTGGGGTGTGGTGGTGTGTGACCTGTGTCCCCTGGCTTGCCCAGGGCGACACATGTCTCGTATTCTATACATCGCTACTCCACTGGTGTGTCTAATATTCTGTACATCGCTACTCCACTGGTGTGTCTCGTATTCTGTACATCGCTACTCCACTGGTGTGTCTCGTATTCTGTACATCGCTACACCACTGGTGTGTCTCGTATTCTGTACATCGCTACTCCATTGGTGTGTCTCGTATTCTGTACATCGCTACTCCACTGGTGTGTCTCGTATTCTATACATCGCTACTCCACTGGTGTGTCTCGTATTCTGTACATGGCTACTCCACTGGTGTGTCTCGTATTCTATACATCGCTACTCCACTGGTGTGTCTCGTATTCTATACATCGCTACTCCACTGGTGTGTCTCGTATTCTGTACATCGCTACACCACTGGTGTGTCTCGTATTCTGTACATCGCTATTCCACTGGTGTGTCTCGTATTCTGTACATCGCTACTCCACTGGTGTGTCTCGTATTCTGTACATCGCTACTCCACTGGTGTGTCTCGTATTCTATACATCGCTACTCCACTGGTGTGTCTCGTATTCTGTACATCGCTACACCACTGGTGTGTCTCGTATTCTGTACATCGCTACTCCATTGGTGTGTCTCGTATTCTGTACATCGCTACTCCACTGGTGTGTCTCGTATTCTATACATCGCTACTCCACTGGTGTGTCTCGTATTCTGTACATGGCTACTCCACTGGTGTGTCTCGTATTCTATACATCGCTACTCCACTGGTGTGTCTCGTATTCTATACATCGCTACTCCACTGGTGTGTCTCGTATTCTGTACATCGCTACACCACTGGTGTGTCTCGTATTCTGTACATCGCTATTCCACTGGTGTGTCTCGTATTCTGTACATCGCTACTCCACTGGTGTGTCTCGTATTCTGTACATCGCTACTCCACTGGTGTGTCTCGTATTCTATACATCGCTATGCCACTGGTGTGTCTCGTATTCTGTACATCGCTACTCCACTGGTGTGTCTCGTATTCTGTACATCGCTACTCCACTGGTGTGTCTCGTATTCTGTACATCGCTACTCCACTGGTGTGTCTCGTATTCTGTACATCGCTACGCCACTGGTGTGTCTCGTATTCTGTACATCGCTATTCCACTGGTGTGTCTCGTATTCTGTACATCGCTACTCCACTGGTGTGTCTCGTATTCTGTACATCGCTACTCCACTGGTGTGTCTCGTATTCTGTACATCGCTACTCCACTGGTGTGTCTCGTATTCTGTACATCGCTACTCCACTGGTGTGTCTCGTATTCTGTAGATCGCTACGCCACTGGTGTGTCTCGTATTCTGTACATCGCTACTCCACTGGTGTGTCTCGTATTCTGTACATCGCTATTCCACTGGTGTGTCTCGTATTCTGTACATCGCTACTCCACTGGTGTGTCTCGTATTCTGTACATCGCTACGCCACTGGTGTGTCTCGTATTCTATACATCGCTACTCCACTGGTGTGTCTCGTATTCTGTGCATCGCTACTCCACTGGTGTGTCTCATATTCTGTACATCGCTACACCACTGGTGTGTCTCGTATTCTGTACATCGCTACTCCACTGGTGTGTCTCGTATTCTGTACATCGCTACGCCACTGGTGTGTCTCGTATTCTGTACATCGCTACTCCACTGGTGTGTCTCGTATTCTGTGCATCGCTACACCACTGGTGTGTCTCGTATTCTGTACATCGCTACTCCACTGGTGTGTCTCGTATTCTGTACATCGCTACTCCACTGGTGTGTCTCGTATTCTGTACATCGCTACACCACTGGTGTGTCTCGTATTCTATACATCGCTACTCCACTGGTGTGTCTCGTATTCTGTACATCGCTATGCCACTGGTGTGTCTCGTATTCTGTACATCGCTACTCCACTGGTGTGTCTCGTATTCTATACATCGCTACTCCACTGGTGTGTCTCGTATTCTATACATCGCTACTCCACTGGTGTGTCTCGTATTCTGTACATCGCTACTCCACTGGTGTGTCTCATATTCTATACATCGCTACACCACTGGTGTGTCTCGTATTCTGTACATCGCTACTCCACTGGTGTGTCTCGTATTCTGTACATCGCTACTCCACTGGTGTGTCTCGTATTCTGTACATCGCTACTCCACTGGTGTGTCTCGTATTCTGTACATCGCTACTCCACAGGTGTGTCTCGTATTCTGTACATCGCTATGCCACTGGTGTGTCTCGTATTCTGTACATCGCTACTCCACTGGTGTGTCTCGTATTCTGTACATCGCTACTCCACTGGTGTGTCTCGTATTCTGTACATCGCTACTCCACTGGTGTGTCTCGTATTCTGTACATCGCTACGCCACTGGTGTGTCTCGTATTCTGGACATCGCTACTCCACTGGTGTGTCTCGTATTCTGTACATCGCTATGCCACTGGTGTGTCTCGTATTCTGTACATCGCTACTCCACTGGTGTGTCTCGTATTCTGTACATCGCTACACCACTGGTGTGTCTCGTATTCTGTACATCGCTACTCCACTGGTGTGTCTCGTATTCCGTACATCGCTACTCCACTGGTGTGTCTCGTATTCTGTACATCGCTACGCCACTGGTGTGTCTCGTATTCTGTACATCGCTACGCCACTGGTGTGTCTCGTATTCTGTACATCGCTACTCCACTGGTGTGTCTCGTATTCTATACATCGCTACTCCACTGGTGTGTCTCGTATTCTGTACATCGCTACTCCACTGGTGTGTCTCGTATTCTGTACATCGCTACTCCACTGGTGTGTCTCGTATTCTGTACATCGCTACACCACTGGTGTGTCTCGTATTCTGTACATCGCTACTCCACTGGTGTGTCTCGTATTCTGTACATCGCTACTCCACTGGTGTGTCTCGTATTCTGTACATCGCTACTCCACTGGTGTGTCTCGTATTCTGTACATCGCTACTCCACTGGTGTGTCTCGTATTCTGTACATCGCTACTCCACTGGTGTGTCTCGTATTCTGTACATCGCTACACCACTGGTGTGTCTTGTATTCTGTACATCACTACTCCACTGGTGTGTCTCGTATTCTGTACATCGCTACTCCACTGGTGTGTCTCGTATTCTGTACATCGCTACGCCACTGGTGTGTCTCGTATTCTGTACATCGCTACTCCACTGGTGTGTCTCGTATTCTGTACATCGCTACTCCACTGGTGTGTCTCGTATTCTGTACATCGCTACGCCACTGGTGTGTCTCGTATTCTATACATCGCTACTCCACTGGTGTGTCTCGTATTCTGTACATCGCTACTCCACTGGTGTGTCTCGTATTCTATACATCGCTACTCCACTGGTGTGTCTCGTATTCTGTACATCGCTACTCCACTGGTGTGTCTCGTATTCTGTACATCGCTACTCCACTGGTGTGTCTCGTATTCTGTACATCGCTACTCCACTGGTGTGTCTCGTATTCTGTACATCGCTACTCCACTGGTGTGTCTCGTATTCTATACATCGCTACTACACTGGTGTGTCTCATATTCTATACATCGCTATACCACTGGTGTGTCTCGTATTCTGTACATCGCTACTCCACTGGTGTGTCTCGTATTCTGTACATCGCTACTACACTGGTGTGTCTCGTATTCTATACATCGCTACTACACTGGTGTGTCTCGTATTCTATACATCGCTACTCCACTGGTGTGTCTCGTATTCTGTACATCACTACTCCACTGGTGTGTCTCGTATTCTGTACATCGCTACTCCACTGGTGTGTCTCGTATTCTGTACATCGCTACTCCACTGGTGTGTCTCGTATTCTATACATCGCTACTCCACTGGTGTGTCTCATATTCTGTACATCGCTACTCCACTGGTGTGTCTCGTATTCTGTACATCGCTACTCCACTGGTGTGTCTCGTATTCTGTACATCGCTACTCCACTGGTGTGTCTCGTATTCTGTACATCGCTACTCCACTGGTGTGTCTCGTATACTGTACATCGCTACTCCACTGGTGTGTCTCGTATTCTGTACATCGCTACTCCACTGGTGTGTCTCCTATTCTGTACATCGCTACTCCACTGGTGTGTCTCGTATTCTGTACATCGCTACTCCACTGGTGTGTCTCGTATTCTGTACATCGCTACTCCACTGGTGTGTCTCGTATTCTGTACATCGCTACTCCACTGGTGTGTCTCGTATTCTGTACATCGCTATGCCACTGGAGTGTCTCATATTCTGTACATCGCTACTCCACTGGTGTGTCTCGTATTCTGTACATCGCTACTCCACTGGTGTGTCTCGTATTCTGTACATCGCTACTCCACTGGTGTGTCTCGTATTCTGTACATCGCTACTCCACTGGTGTGTCTCGTATTCTGTACATCGCTACTCCACTGGTGTGTCTCATATTCTGGACATCGCTACTCCACTGGTGTGTCTCGTATTCTGTACATCGCTACTCCACTGGTGTGTCTCGTATTCTGTACATCGCTACACCACTGGTGTGTCTCGTGTTCTGTACATCGCTACTCCACTGGTGTGTCTCGTATTCTGTACATCGCTACTCCACTGGTGTGTCTCGTATTCTGTACATCGCTACTCCACTGGTGTGTCTCATATTCTATACATCGCTACTCCACTGGTGTGTCTCGTATTCTGTACATCGCTACTCCACTGGTGTGTCTCGTATTCTATACATCGCTACACCACTGGTGTGTCTCGTATTCTGTACATCGCTACTCCACTGGTGTGTCTCGTATTCTGTACATCGCTACTCCACTGGTGTGTCTCGTATTCTGTACATCGCTACACCACTGGTGTGTCTCGTATTCTGTACATCGCTACTCCACTGGTGTGTCTCGTATTCTATACATCGCTATGCCACTGGTGTGTCTCGTATTCTGTACATCGCTACTCCACTGGTGTGTCTCGTATTCTATACATCGCTACTCCACTGGTGTGTCTCGTATTCTGTACATCGCTATGCCACTGGTGTGTCTCGTATTCTGTACATCGCTACTCCACTGGTGTGTCTCGTATTCTATACATCGCTACTCCACTGGTGTGTCTCGTATTCTGTACATCGCTACTCCACTGGTGTGTCTCGTATTCTGTACATCGCTACTCCACTGGTGTGTCTCGTATTCTATACATCGCTAATCCACTGGTGTGTCTCGTATTTTGTACATCGCTACTCCACTGGTGTGTCTCGTATTCTATACATCGCTACTCCACTGGTGTGTCTCGTATTCTGTACATCGCTACACCACTGGTGTGTCTCGTATTCTGTACATCGCTACACCACTGGTGTGTCTCGTATTCTATACATCGCTACTCCACTGGTGTGTCTCGTATTCTGTACATCGCTACACCACTGGTGTGTCTCGTATTCTGTACATCGCTACTCCACTGGTGTGTCTCATATTCTGTACATCGCTACTCCACTGGTGTGTCTCGTATTCTGTACATCACTACACCACTGGTGTGTCTCGTATTCTATACATCGCTACTCCACTGGTGTGTCTCGTATTCTGTACATCACTACACCACTGGTGTGTCTCGTATTCTATACATCGCTACTCCACTGGTGTGTCTCATATTCTATACATCGCTACTCCACTGGTGTGTCTCGTATTCTATACATCGCTACTCCACTGGTGTGTCTCGTATTCTGTACATCGCTACTCCACTGGTGTGTCTCATATTCTGTACATCGCTACTCCACTGGTGTGTCTCGTATTCTATACATCACTACTCCACTGGTGTGTCTCGTATTCTATACATCGCTACTCCACTGGTGTGTCTCGTATTCTGTACATCGCTACACCACTGGTGTGTCTCATATTCTGTACATCGCTACTCCACTGGTGTGTCTCATATTCTATACATCGCTACTCCACTGGTGTGTCTCGTATTCTATACATCGCTACTCCACTGGTGTGTCTCGTATTCTGTACATCGCTACTCCACTGGTGTGTCTCATATTCTGTACATCGCTACTCCACTGGTGTGTCTCGTATTCTATACATCACTACTCCACTGGTGTGTCTCGTATTCTATACATCGCTATGCCACTGGTGTGTCTCGTATTCTGTACATCGCTACTCCACTGGTGTGTCTCGTATTCTGTACATCGCTACTCCACTGGTGTGTCTCGTATTCTATACATCGCTACTCCACTGGTGTGTCTCGTATTCTGTACATCGCTATGCCACTGGTGTGTCTCGTATTCTATACATCGCTACTCCACTGGTGTGTCTCATATTCTGTACATCGCTACTCCACTGGAGTGTCTCGTATTCTGTACATCGCTACGCCACTGGTGTGTCTCGTATTCTGTACATCGCTACTCCACTGGTGTGTCTCGTATTCTGTACATCGCTACTCCACTGGTGTGTCTCGTATTCTGTACATCGCTACTCCATTGGTGTGTCTTGTATTCTGTACATCGCTATGCCACTGGTGTGTCTCGTATTCTGTACATCGCTACTCCACTGGTGTGTCTCATATTCTATACATCGCTACTCCACTGGTGTGTCTCATATTCTATACATCGCTACTCCACTGGTGTGTCTCGTATTCTGTACATCGCTACTTCACTGGTGTGTCTCGTATTCTATACATCGCTACTCCACTGGTGTGTCTCGTATTCTGTACATCGCTACTCCACTGGTGTGTCTCGTATTCTATACATCGCTATGCCACTGGTGTGTCTCGTATTCTGTACATCGCTACTCCACTGGTGTGTCTTGTATTCTGTACATCGCTACTTCACTGGTGTGTCTCGTATTCTATACATCGCTACTCCACTGGTGTGTCTCGTATTCTATACATCGCTACTCCACTGGTGTGTCTCGTATTCTGTACATCGCTACTCCACTGGTGTGTCTCGTATTCTGTACATCGCTACTCCACTGGTGTGTCTCGTATTCTGTACATCGCTACTCCACTGGTGTGTCTCGTATTCTATACATCGCTACTCCACTGGTGTGTCTCGTATTCTATACATCGCTACGCCACTGGTGTGTCTCATATTCTGTACATCGCTACTCCACTGGTGTGTCTCATATTCTATACATCGCTACTCCACTGGTGTGTCTCGTATTCTATACATCGCTACTCCACTGGTGTGTCTCGTATTCTGTACATCGCTACTCCACTGGTGTGTCTCGTATTCTGTACATCGCTACTCCACTGGTGTGTCTCGTATTCTGTACATCGCTACTCCACTGGTGTGTCTCGTATTCTGTACATCGCTACTCCACTGGTGTGTCTCGTATTCTATACATCGCTACTCCACTGGTGTGTCTCGTATTCTATACATCGCTACGCCACTGGTGTGTCTCATATTCTGTACATCGCTACGCCACTGGTGTGTCTCATATTCTGTACATCGCTACTCCACTGGTGTGTCTCGTATTCTGTACATCGCTATGCCACTGGTGTGTCTCGTATTCTGTACATCGCTACTCCACTGGTGTGTCTCGTATTCTGTACATCGCTACTCCACTGGTGTGTCTCGTATTCTGTACATCGCTACTCCACTGGTGTGTCTCGTATTCTGTACATCGCTACTCCACTGGTGTGTCTCGTATTCTGTACATCGCTACACCACTGGTGTGTCTCGTATTCTGTACATCGCTACACCACTGGTGTGTCTCGTATTCTGTACATCGCTACTCCACTGGTGTGTCTCGTATTCTGTACATCGCTACTCCACTGGTGTGTCTCGTATTCTGTACATCGCTACGCCACTGGTGTGTCTCGTATTCTGTACATCGCTACTCCACTGGTGTGTCTCGTATTCTGTACATCGCTACTCCACTGGTGTGTCTCGTATTCTGTACATCGCTACTCCACTGGTGTGTCTCGTATTCTGTACATCGCTACGCCACTGGTGTGTCTCGTATTTTGTACATCGCTACTCCACTGGTGTGTCTCGTATTCTGTACATCGCTACTCCACTGGTGTGTCTCGTATTCTGTACATGGCTACGCCACTGGTGTGTCTCGTATTCTGTACATCGCTACTCCACGGGTGTGTCTCGTATTCTGTACATGGCTACGCCACTGGTGTGTCTCGTATTCTGTACATCGCTACTCCACTGGTGTGTCTCGTATTCTGTACATCGCTACTCCACTGGTGTGTCTCGTATTCTGTACATCGCTACTCCACTGGTGTGTCTCGTATTCTGTACATGGCTACGCCACTGGTGTGTCTCGTATTCTGTACATCGCTACTCCACTGGTGTGTCTCGTATTCTGTACATCGCTACACCACTGGTGTGTCTCGTATTCTATACATCGCTACTCCACTGGTGTGTCTCGTATTCTGTACATCGCTACTCCACTGGTGTGTCTTGTATTCTGTACATCGCTACTCCACTGGTGTGTCTCGTATTCTGTACATCGCTACTCCACTGGTGTGTCTCGTATTCTGTACATCGCTATGCCACTGGTGTGTCTCGTATTCTATACATCGCTACTCCACTGGTGTGTCTCGTATTCTGTACATCGCTACTCCACTGGTGTGTCTCGTATTCTGTACATCGCTACTCCACTGGTGTGTCTCGTATTCTGTACATCGCTACACCACTGGTGTGTCTCGTATTCTGTACATCGCTACTCCACTGGTGTGTCTCATATTCTGTACATCGCTACTCCACTGGTGTGTCTCGTATTCTGTACATCGCTACTCCATTGGTGTGTCTCGTATTCTGTACATCGCTACTCCACTGGTGTGTCTCGTATTCTGTACATCGCTACACCACTGGTGTGTCTCATATTCTGTACATCGCTACTCCACTGGTGTGTCTCGTATTCTGTACATCGCTACGCCACTGGTGTGTCTCGTATTCTGTACATCGCTACTCCACTGGTGTGTCTCGTATTCTGTACATCGCTACGCCACTGGTGTGTCTCATATTCTATACATCGCTACACCACTGGTGTGTCTCGTATTCTGTACATCGCTACTCCACTGGTGTGTCTCGTATTCTGTACATCGCTACTCCACTGGTGTGTCTCGTATTCTGTACATCGCTACTCCACTGGTGTGTCTCGTATTCTGTACATCGCTACTCCACTGGTGTGTCTCGTATTCTGTAGATCGCTACTCCACTGGTGTGTCTCGTATTCTGTACATCGCTACTCCACTGGTGTGTCTCGTATTCTGTACATCACTACTCCACTGGTGTGTCTCGTATTCTGTACATCGCTACTCCACTGGTGTGTCTCGTATTCTGTACATCGCTACTCCACTGGTGTGTCTTGTATTCTGTACATCGCTACACCACTGGTGTGTCTCGTATTCTGTACATCGCTACTCCACTGGTGTGTCTCGTATTCTGTACATCACTACTCCACTGGTGTGTCTCGTATTCTGTACATCGCTACTCCACTGGTGTGTCTCGTATTCTGTACATCGCTACTCCACTGGTGTGTCTTGTATTCTGTACATCGCTACTCCACTGGTGTGTCTCGTATTCTGTACATCTCTACTCCACTGGTGTGTCTCGTATTCTGTACATCGCTACGCCACTGGTGTGTCTCGTATTCTGTAGATCGCTACTCCACTGGTGTGTCTCGTATTCTGTACATCGCTACTCCACTGGTGTGTCTCGTATTCTGTACATCGCTACTCCACTGGTGTGTCTCGTATTCTGTACATCGCTACTCCACTGGTGTGTCTCGTATTCTGTACATCGCTACGCCACTGGTGTGTCTCGTATTCTGTAGATCGCTACTCCACTGGTGTGTCTCGTATTCTATACATCGCTACTCCACTGGTGTGTCTCGTATTCTGTACATCGCTACTCCACTGGTGTGTCTCGTATTCTGTAGATCGCTACTCCACTGGTGTGTCTCGTATTCTGTACATCGCTACTCCACTGGTGTGTCTCGTATTCTGTACATCGCTACTCCACTGGTGTGTCTCGTATTCTGTACATCGCTACTCCACTGGTGTGTCTCGTATTCTGTAGATCGCTACTCCACTGGTGTGTCTCGTATTCTGTACATCGCTACTCCACTGGTGTGTCTCGTATTCTGTACATCGCTACTCCACTGGTGTGTCTCGTATTCTGTAGATCGCTACTCCACTGGTGTGTCTCGTATTCTGTACATCGCTACTCCACTGGTGTGTCTCGTATTCTGTACATCGCTACTCCACTGGTGTGTCTCGTATTCTGTAGATCGCTACTCCACTGGTGTGTCTCGTATTCTGTACATCGCTACTCCACTGGTGTGTCTCGTATTCTGTACATCACTACTCCACTGGTGTGTCTCGTATTCTGTACATCACTACTCCACTGGTGTGTCTCGTATTCTGTACATCGCTACTCCACTGGTGTGTCTCGTATTCTGTACATCACTACTCCACTGGTGTGTCTCGTATTCTGTACATCACTACTCCACTGGTGTGTCTCGTATTCTATACATCGCTACTCCACTGGTGTGTCTCGTATTCTGTACATCGCTACTCCACTGGTGTGTCTCGTATTCTGTACATCGCTACTCCACTGGTGTGTCTCGTATTCTGTACATCGCTACTCCACTGGTGTGTCTTGTATTCTGTACATGGCTACACCACTGGTGTGTCTCGTATTCTGTACATCGCTACTCCACTGGTGTGTCTCGTATTCTGTACATCACTACACCACTGGTGTGTCTCGTATTCTGTACATCGCTACTCCACTGGTGTGTCTCGTATTCTATACATCGCTACTCCACTGGTGTGTCTCGTATTCTGTACATCGCTACTCCACTGGTGTGTCTCGTATTCTGTACATCGCTACTCCACTGGTGTGTCTCGTATTCTATACATCGCTACTCCACTGGTGTGTCTCGTATTCTGTACATCGCTACTCCACTGGTGTGTCTCGTATTCTGTACATCGCTACACCACTGGTGTGTCTCGTATTCTGTACATCGCTACACCACTGGTGTGTCTCGTATTCTGTACATCGCTACGACACTGGTGTGTCTCGTATTCTGTACATCGCTACTCCACTGGTGTGTCTCGTATTCTGTACATCGCTACACCACTGGTGTGTCTCGTATTCTATACATCGCTACTCCACTGGTGTGTCTCGTATTCTGTACATCGCTACACCACTGGTGTGTCTCGTATTCTGTACATCGCTACTCCACTGGTGTGTCTCGTATTCTATACATCGCTACTCCACTGGTGTGTCTCATATTCTATACATCACTACTCCACTGGTGTGTCTCGTATTCTGTACATCGCTACACCACTGGTGTGTCTCGTATTCTATACATCGCTACTCCACTGGTGTGTCTCATATTCTATACATCGCTACTCCACTGGTGTGTCTCATATTCTATACATCGCTACTCCACTGGTGTGTCTCGTATTCTATACATCGCTACTCCACTGGTGTGTCTCATATTCTATACATCGCTACTCCACTGGTGTGTCTCGTATTCTGTACATCGCTACACCACTGGTGTGTCTTGTATTCTGTACATCGCTACTCCACTGGTGTGTCTCGTATTCTGTACATCGCTACTCCACTGGTGTGTCTCGTATTCTGTACATCGCTACACCACTGGTGTGTCTCATATTCTGTACATCGCTACTCCACTGGTGTGTCTCGTATTCTGTACATCGCTACTCCACTGGTGTGTCTCGTATACTGTACATCGCTACTCCACTGGTGTGTCTCGTATTCTGTACATCGCTACTCCACTGGTGTGTCTCGTATTCTGTACATCGCTACTCCACTGGTGTGTCTCGTATTCTGTACATCGCTACTCCACTGGTGTGTCTCGTATTCTGTACATCGCTACACCACTGGTGTGTCTCATATTCTGTACATCGCTACTCCACTGGTGTGTCTCGTATTCTGTACATCGCTACTCCACTGGTGTGTCTCGTATACTGTACATCGCTACTCCACTGGTGTGTCTCGTATTCTGTACATCGCTACTCCACTGGTGTGTCTCGTATTCTGTACATCGCTACTCCACTGGTGTGTCTCGTATTCTATACATCGCTACTCCATTGGTGTGTCTCGTATTCTATACATCGCTACTCCACTGGTGTGTCTCGTATTCTGTACATCGCTACTCCACTGGTGTGTCTCGTATTCTGTACATCGCTACTCCACTGGTGTGTCTCGTATTCTGTACATCGCTACTCCACTGGTGTGTCTCGTATTCTGTACATCGCTACTCCACTGGTGTGTCTCGTATTCTGTACATCGCTACTCCACTGGTGTGTCTCGTATTCTGTACATCGCTACGCCACTGGTGTGTCTCGTATTCTATACATCGCTACGCCACTGGTGTGTCTCGTATTCTATACATCGCTACTCCACTGGTGTGTCTCGTATTCTGTACATCGCTACGCCACTGGTGTGTCTCGTATTCTATACATCGCTACGCCACTGGTGTGTCTCGTATTCTATACATCGCTACGCCACTGGTGTGTCTCGTATTCTATACATCTCTACGCCACTGGTGTGTCTCGTATTCTATACATCGCTACACCACTGGTGTGTCTCGTATTCTGTACATCGCTACTCCACTGGTGTGTCTCGTATTCTGTACATCGCTACTCCACTGGTGTGTCTCGTATTCTGTACATTGCTACTCCACTGGTGTGTCTCGTATTCTATACATCGCTACTCCACTGGTGTGTCTCATATTCTGTACATCGCTACTCCACTGGTGTGTCTCGTATTCTATACATCGCTACTCCACTGGTGTGTCTCATATTCTATACATCACTACTCCACTGGTGTGTCTCGTATTCTGTACATCGCTACGCCACTGGTGTGTCTCGTATTCTGTACATCGCTACACCACTGGTGTGTCTCGTATTCTGTACATCGCTACACCACTGGTGTGTCTCGTATTCTGTACATCGCTACACCACTGGTGTGTCTCGTATTCTGTACATCGCTACTCCACTGGTGTGTCTCGTATTCTGTACATCGCTACTCCACTGGTGTGTCTCGTATTCTGTACATCGCTACACCACTGGTGTGTCTTGTATTCTGTACATCGCTACACCACTGGTGTGTCTCGTATTCTGTACATCGCTACTCCACTGGTGTGTCTCGTATTCTGTACATCGCTACTCCACTGGTGTGTCTCGTATTCTGTACATCGCTACTCCACTGGTGTGTCTCGTATTCTGTACATCGCTACTCCACTGGTGTGTCTCGTATTCTATACATCGCTACTCCACTGGTGTGTCTCATATTCTGTACATCGCTACTCCACTGGTGTGTCTCGTATTCTATACATCGCTACTCCACTGGTGTGTCTCATATTCTATACATCACTACTCCACTGGTGTGTCTCGTATTCTGTACATCGCTACGCCACTGGTGTGTCTCGTATTCTGTACATCGCTACACCACTGGTGTGTCTCGTATTCTGTACATCGCTACACCACTGGTGTGTCTCGTATTCTGTACATCGCTACACCACTGGTGTGTCTCGTATTCTGTACATCGCTACTCCACTGGTGTGTCTCGTATTCTGTACATCGCTACTCCACTGGTGTGTCTCGTATTCTGTACATCGCTACACCACTGGTGTGTCTTGTATTCTGTACATCGCTACACCACTGGTGTGTCTCGTATTCTGTACATCGCTACTCCACTGGTGTGTCTCATATTCTGTACATCGCTACACCACTGGTGTGTCTCGTATTCTGTACATCGCTACTCCACTGGTGTGTCTCGTATTCTATACATCGCTACTCCACTGGTGTGTCTCGTATTCTGTACATCGCTACTCCACTGGTGTGTCTCATATTCTGTACATCGCTACTCCACTGGTGTGTCTCGTATTCTGTACATCGCTACTCCATTGGTGTGTCTTGTATTCTATACATCGCTACTCCACTGGTGTGTCTCGTATTCTGTACATCGCTACTCCATTGGTGTGTCTTGTATTCTATACATCGCTACTCCACTGGTGTGTCTCATATTCTATACATCGCTACTCCACTGGTGTGTCTCGTATTCTGTACATCGCTACTCCATTGGTGTGTCTTGTATTCTATACATCGCTACTCCACTGGTGTGTCTCGTATTCTGTACATCGCTACTCCATTGGTGTGTCTTGTATTCTATACATCGCTACTCCACTGGTGTGTCTCGTATTCTGTACATCGCTACTCCATTGGTGTGTCTTGTATTCTATACATCGCTACTCCACTGGTGTGTCTCATATTCTATACATCGCTACTCCACTGGTGTGTCTCGTATTCTGTACATCGCTACACCACTGGTGTGTCTCGTATTCTGTACATCGCTACTCCACTGGTGTGTCTCGTATTCTGTACATCGCTACTCCACTGGTGTGTCTCATATTCTATACATCGCTACTCCACTGGTGTGTCTCGTATTCTATACATCGCTACTCCACTGGTGTGTCTCGTATTCTATACATCGCTACTCCACTGGTGTGTCTCGTATTCTGTACATCGCTACACCACTGGTGTGTCTCGTATTCTGTACATCGCTACTCCACTGGTGTGTCTCGTATTCTGTACATCGCTACTCCACTGGTGTGTCTCGTATTCTGTACATCGCTACTCCACTGGTGTGTCTCGTATTCTATACATCGCTACTCCACTGGTGTGTCTCGTATTCTGTACATCGCTACTCCACTGGTGTGTCTCGTATTCTGTACATCGCTACTCCATTGGTGTGTCTTGTATTCTATACATCGCTACTCCACTGGTGTGTCTCGTATTCTGTACATCGCTACTCCATTGGTGTGTCTTGTATTCTATACATCGCTACTCCACTGGTGTGTCTCATATTCTATACATCGCTACTCCACTGGTGTGTCTCGTATTCTGTACATCGCTACTCCACTGGTGTGTCTCGTATTCTATACATCGCTACTCCACTGGTGTGTCTCGTATTCTATACATCGCTACTCCATTGGTGTGTCTTGTATTCTATACATCGCTACACCACTGGTGTGTCTCATATTCTATACATCGCTACTCCACTGGTGTGTCTCGTATTCTGTACATCGCTACACCACTGGTGTGTCTCGTATTCTGTACATCGCTACTCCACTGGTGTGTCTCGTATTCTGTAGATCGCTACTCCACTGGTGTGTCTCGTATTCTATACATCGCTACTCCACTGGTGTGTCTCGTATTCTATACATCGCTACTCCACTGGTGTGTCTCGTATTCTGTACATCGCTACACCACTGGTGTGTCTCGTATTCTGTACATCACTACTCCACTGGTGTGTCTCATATTCTATACATCGCTACTCCACTGGTGTGTCTCGTATTCTGTACATCTCTACTCCACTGGTGTGTCTCGTATTCTGTACATCGCTACTCCACTGGTGTGTCTCGTATTCTATACATCGCTATGCCACTGGTGTGTCTCGTATTCTGTACATCGCTACGCCACTGGTGTGTCTCGTATTCTGTACATCGCTACACCACTGGTGTGTCTCGTATTCTGTACATCGCTACTCCACTGGTGTGTCTCGTATTCTATACATCGCTACTCCACTGGTGTGTCTCGTATTCTATACATCGCTATGCCACTGGTGTGTCTCGTATTCTGTACATCGCTACGCCACTGGTGTGTCTCGTATTCTGTACATCGCTACACCACTGGTGTGTCTCATATTCTATACATCGCTACTCCACTGGTGTGTCTCGTATTCTGTACATCGCTACTCCACTGGTGTGTCTCGTATTCTGTACATCGCTACACCACTGGTGTGTCTCGTATTCTATACATCGCTATGCCACTGGTGTGTCTCGTATTCTATACATCGCTACTCCACTGGTGTGTCTCGTATTCTGTACATCTCTACTCCACTGGTGTGTCTCGTATTCTGTACATCGCTACTCCACTGGTGTGTCTCGTATTCTGTACATCTCTACTCCACTGGTGTGTCTCGTATTCTGTACATCGCTACTCCACTGGTGTGTCTCATATTCTATACATCGCTACTCCACTGGTGTGTCTCGTATTCTATACATCGCTACTCCACTGGTGTGTCTCGTATTCTATACATCGCTATGCCACTGGTGTGTCTCATATTCTATACATCGCTACTCCACTGGTGTGTCTCGTATTCTATACATCGCTATGCCACTGGTGTGTCTCGTATTCTATACATCACTACTCCACTGGTGTGTCTCGTATTCTATACATCGCTATGCCACTGGTGTGTCTCATATTCTATACATCGCTACTCCACTGGTGTGTCTCGTATTCTATACATCGCTATGCCACTGGTGTGTCTCATATTCTATACATCGCTACTCCACTGGTGTGTCTCGTATTCTATACATCGCTATGCCACTGGTGTGTCTCGTATTCTGTACATCGCTACTCCACTGGTGTGTCTCATATTCTGTACATCACTACTCCACTGGTGTGTCTCGTATTCTGTACATCGCTATGCCACTGGTGTGTCTCATATTCTATACATCGCTACTCCACTGGTGTGTCTCGTATTCTATACATCGCTATGCCACTGGTGTGTCTCGTATTCTGTACATCTCTACTCCACTGGTGTGTCTCATATTCTATACATCGCTACTCCACTGGTGTGTCTCGTATTCTGTACATCTCTACTCCACTGGTGTGTCTCGTATTCTGTACATCGCTACTCCACTGGTGTGTCTCGTATTCTGTACATCTCTACTCCACTGGTGTGTCTCGTATTCTGTACATCGCTACTCCACTGGTGTGTCTCGTATTCTATACATCGCTACTCCACTGGTGTGTCTCGTATTCTATACATCGCTACTCCACTGGTGTGTCTCGTATTCTGTACATCGCTACACCACTGGTGTGTCTCGTATTCTGTACATCGCTACTCCACTGGTGTGTCTCGTATTCTGTACATCTCTACTCCACTGGTGTGTCTCGTATTCTGTACATCGCTACTCCACTGGTGTGTCTCGTATTCTGTACATCTCTACGCCACTGGTGTGTCTCGTATTCTATACATCGCTACTCCACTGGTGTGTCTCATATTCTGTACATCGCTACTCCACTGGTGTGTCTCATATTCTATACATCGCTACTCCACTGGTGTGTCTCGTATTCTATACATCGCTACTCCACTGGTGTGTCTCGTATTCTATACATCGCTATGCCACTGGTGTGTCTCATATTCTATACATCGCTACTCCACTGGTGTGTCTCGTATTCTATACATCGCTATGCCACTGGTGTGTCTCGTATTCTATACATCACTACTCCACTGGTGTGTCTCGTATTCTATACATCGCTATGCCACTGGTGTGTCTCATATTCTATACATCGCTACTCCACTGGTGTGTCTCGTATTCTATACATCGCTACTCCACTGGTGTGTCTCGTATTCTATACATCGCTATGCCACTGGTGTGTCTCGTATTCTATACATCGCTACTCCACTGGTGTGTCTCGTATTCTATACATCGCTATGCCACTGGTGTGTCTCATATTCTATACATCGCTACTCCACTGGTGTGTCTCGTATTCTATACATCGCTATGCCACTGGTGTGTCTCGTATTCTGTACATCGCTACTCCACTGGTGTGTCTCATATTCTGTACATCACTACTCCACTGGTGTGTCTCGTATTCTGTACATCGCTATGCCACTGGTGTGTCTCATATTCTATACATCGCTACACCACTGGTGTGTCTCATATTCTGTACATCACTACTCCACTGGTGTGTCTCATATTCTGTACATCACTACTCCACTGGTGTGTCTCATATTCTGTACATCGCTACTCCACTGGTGTGTCTCGTATTCTATACATCGCTACTCCACTGGTGAGTCTCGTATTCTGTACATCGCTACTCCACTGGTGTGTCTCGTATTCTGTACATCGCTACACCACTGGTGTGTCTCGTATTCTGTACATCGCTACTCCACTGGTGAGTCTCGTATTCTATACATCGCTACTCCACTGGTGTGTCTCGTATTCTGTACATCGCTACTCCACTGGTGAGTCTCGTATTCTGTACATCGCTACTCCACTGGTGTGTCTCGTATTCTGTACATCGCTACTCCACTGGTGTGTCTCGTATTCTGTACATCGCTACTCCACTGGTGTGTCTCGTATTCTGTACATCGCTATGCCACTGGTGTGTCTCGTATTCTGTACATCTCTACTCCACTGGTGTGTCTCGTATTCTGTACATCGCTACACCACTGGTGTGTCTCGTATTCTATACATCGCTACTCCACTGGTGTGTCTCATATTCTGTACATCTCTACTCCACTGGTGTGTCTCGTATTCTATACATCGCTACTCCACTGGTGTGTCTCGTATTCTGTACATCGCTACACCACTGGTGTGTCTCGTATTCTATACATCGCTACTCCACTGGTGTGTCTCGTATTCTGTACATCGCTATGCCACTGGTGTGTCTCGTATTCTGTACATCGCTACTCCACTGGTGTGTCTCGTATTCTGTACATCTCTACTCCACTGGTGTGTCTCGTATTCTGTACATCGCTACTCCACTGGTGTGTCTCGTATTCTGTACATCGCTACTCCACTGGTGTGTCTCGTATTCTGTACATCGCTACTCCTCTGGTGTGTCTCGTATTCTGTACATCGCTATGCCACTGGTGTGTCTCGTATTCTATACATCGCTACACCACTGGTGTGTCTCGTATTCTGTACATCGCTACTCCACTGGTGTGTCTCATATTCTATACATCGCTACTCCACTGGTGTGTCTCGTATTCTATACATCGCTACTCCACTGGTGTGTCTCGTATTCTGTACATCGCTACTCCACTGGTGTGTCTCGTATTCTGTACATCTCTACTCCACTGGTGTGTCTCGTATTCTGTACATCGCTACTCCACTGGTGTGTCTCGTATTCTGTACATCGCTACTCCACTGGTGTGTCTCATATTCTATACATCGCTACTCCACTGGTGTGTCTCGTATTCTGTACATCGCTACCCCTCGGTGTGTCTCGTATTCTGTACATCGCTACTCCACTGGTGTGTCTCGTATTCTGTACATCGCTACTCCACTGGTGTGTCTCGTATTCTGTACATCGCTACTCCACTGGTGTGTCTCGTATTCTGTACATCTCTACTCCACTGGTGTGTCTCGTATTCTGTACATCGCTACTCCACTGGTGTGTCTCATATTCTATACATCGCTACACCACTGGTGTGTCTCGTATTCTGTATATCGCTACTCCACTGGTGTGTCTCGTATTCTGTACATCGCTACTCCACTGGTGTGTCTCGTATTCTGTACATCTCTACTCCACTGGTGTGTCTCGTATTCTGTACATCGCTACTCCACTGGTGTGTCTCGTATTCTGTACATCGCTACTCTACTGGTGTGTCTCATATTCTATACATCGCTACTCCACTGGTGTGTCTCGTATTCTGTACATCGCTACTCCACTGGTGTGTCTCGTATTCTATACATCGCTACTCCACTGGTGTGTCTCGTATTCTATACATCGCTACTCCACTGGTGTGTCTCGTATTCTGTACATCGCTACGCCACTGGTGTGTCTCATATTCTGTACATCGCTACTCCACTGGTGTGTCTCGTATTCTATACATCGCTACTCCACTGGTGTGTCTCGTATTCTATACATCGCTACTCCACTGGTGTGTCTCGTATTCTATACATCGCTACTCCACTGGTGTGTCTTGTATTCTGTACATCGCTACTCCACTGGTGTGTCTCGTATTCTGTACATCACTACTCCACTGGTGTGTCTCGTATTCTGTACATCGCTACTCCACTGGTGTGTCTTGTATTCTGTACATCGCTACACCACTGGTGTGTCTCGTATTCTGTACATCACTACTCCACTGGTGTGTCTCGTATTCTGTACATCGCTACTCCACTGGTGTGTCTCGTATTCTGTACATCGCTATGCCACTGGTGTGTCTCGTATTCTATACATCGCTACACCACTGGTGTGTCTCGTATTCTGTACATCGCTACTCCACTGGTGTGTCTCATATTCTATACATCGCTACTCCACTGGTGTGTCTCGTATTCTATACATCGCTACTCCACTGGTGTGTCTCGTATTCTGTACATCTCTACTCCACTGGTGTGTCTCGTATTCTGTACATCGCTACTCCACTGGTGTGTCTCGTATTCTGTACATCGCTACTCCACTGGTGTGTCTCATATTCTATACATCGCTACTCCACTGGTGTGTCTCGTATTCTATACATCGCTACTCCACTGGTGTGTCTCGTATTCTATACATCGCTACTCCACTGGTGTGTCTCGTATTCTGTACATCGCTACGCCACTGGTGTGTCTCATATTCTGTACATCGCTACTCCACTGGTGTGTCTCGTATTCTATACATCGCTACTCCACTGGTGTGTCTCGTATTCTATACATCGCTACACCACTGGTGTGTCTCATATTCTGTACATCGCTACTCCACTGGTGTGTCTCGTATTCTATACATCGCTACTCCACTGGTGTGTCTTGTATTCTGTACATCGCTACTCCACTGGTGTGTCTCGTATTCTGTACATCACTACTCCACTGGTGTGTCTCGTATTCTGTACATCGCTACTCCACTGGTGTGTCTCGTATTCTGTACATCGCTACTCCACTGGTGTGTCTTGTATTCTGTACATCGCTACACCACTGGTGTGTCTCGTATTCTGTACATCACTACTCCACTGGTGTGTCTCGTATTCTGTACATCGCTACTCCACTGGTGTGTCTCGTATTCTGTACATCACTACTCCACTGGTGTGTCTCGTATTCTGTACATCGCTACTCCACTGGTGTGTCTCGTATTCTGTACATCGCTACGCCTCTGGTGTGTCTCGTATTCTGTACATCGCTACTCCACTGGTGTGTCTTGTATTCTGTACATCGCTACTCCACTGGTGTGTCTCGTATTCTGTACATCGCTACTCCACTGGTGTGTCTCATATTCTATACATCGCTACGCCACTGGTGTGTCTCGTATTCTATACATCGCTACTCCACTGGTGTGTCTCGTATTCTGTACATCACTACTCCACTGGTGTGTCTCGTATTCTGTACATCGCTACTCCACTGGTGTGTCTCGTATTCTGTACATCGCTACACCACTGGTGTGTCTCGTATTCTGTACATCACTACTCCACTGGTGTGTCTCGTATTCTGTACATCGCTACTCCACTGGTGTGTCTCGTATTCTGTACATCACTACTCCACTGGTGTGTCTCGTATTCTGTACATCGCTACTCCACTGGTGTGTCTCGTATTCTGTACATCGCTACTCCACTGGTGTGTCTCATATTCTATACATCGCTACTCCACTGGTGTGTCTCGTATTCTATACATCGCTACTCCACTGGTGTGTCTCGTGTTCTGTACATCGCTACTCCACTGGTGTGTCTTGTATTCTGTACATCGCTACACCACTGGTGTGTCTCGTATTCTGTACATCGCTACGCCACTGGTGTGTCTCGTATTCTGTACATCGCTACTCCACTGGTGTGTCTCGTATTCTGTACATCGCTACACCACTGGTGTGTCTCGTATTCTGTACATCGCTACACCACTGGTGTGTCTCGTATTCTATACATCGCTATGCCACTGGTGTGTCTCGTATTCTGTACATCGCTACACCACTGGTGTGTCTCGTATTCTATACATCGCTACTCCACTGGTGTGTCTCGTATTCTGTACATCGCTACTCCACTGGTGTGTCTCGTATTCTGTACATCGCTACACCACTGGTGTGTCTCGTATTCTGTACATCGCTACTCCACTGGTGTGTCTCGTATTCTGTACATCGCTACTCCACTGGTGTGTCTCGTATTCTATACATCGCTACTCCACTGGTGTGTCTCGTATTCTGTACATCGCTACTCCACTGGTGTGTCTCGTATTCTGTACATCGCTACTCCACTGGTGTGTCTCGTATTCTGTACATCGCTATGCCACTGGTGTGTCTCGTATTCTATACATCGCTACTCCACTGGTGTGTCTCGTATTCTGTACATCGCTACTCCACTGGTGTGTCTCGTATTCTGTACATCGCTACTCCACTGGTGTGTCTCGTATTCTGTACATCGCTACGCCACTGGTGTGTCTCGTATTCTGTACATCGCTACGCCACTGGTGTGTCTCGTATTCTGTACATCGCTACTCCACTGGTGTGTCTCGTATTCTGTACATCGCTACACCACTGGTGTGTCTCATATTCTATACATCGCTACTCCACTGGTGTGTCTCGTATTCTGTACATCGCTACGCCACTGGTGTGTCTCATATTCTATACATCGCTACTCCACTGGTGTGTCTCGTATTCTGTACATCGCTACTCCACTGGTGTGTCTCGTATTCTGTACATCGCTACTCCACTGGTGTGTCTCATATTCTGTACATCGCTACTCCACTGGTGTGTCTCGTATTCTGTACATCGCTACGCCACTGGTGTGTCTCGTATTCTGTACATCGCTACACCACTGGTGTGTCTCGTATTCTGTACATCGCTATGCCACTGGTGTGTCTCGTATTCTATACATCGCTACTCCACTGGTGTGTCTCGTATTCTATACATCGCTACTCCACTGGTGTGTCTCGTATTCTATACATCGCTACTCCACTGGTGTGTCTCGTATTCTATACATCGCTACGCCACTGGTGTGTCTCGTATTCTGTACATCGCTACACCACTGGTGTGTCTCGTATTCTGTACATCGCTACACCACTGGTGTGTCTCATATTCTATACATCGCTACTCCACTGGTGTGTCTCGTATTCTGTACATCGCTACGCCACTGGTGTGTCTCATATTCTATACATCGCTACTCCACTGGTGTGTCTCGTATTCTGTACATCGCTACTCCACTGGTGTGTCTCGTATTCTATACATCGCTACTCCACTGGTGTGTCTCGTATTCTGTACATCGCTACTCCACTGGTGTGTCTTGTATTCTGTACATCGCTACTCCACTGGTGTGTCTCGTATTCTGTACATTGCTACACCACTGGTGTGTCTCGTATTCTATACATCGCTAGTCCACTGGTGTGTCTCGTATTCTGTACATCGCTACTCCACTGGTGTGTCTCGTATTCTGTACATCGCTACACCACTGGTGTGTCTCGTATTCTATACATCGCTACTCCACTGGTGTGTCTCGTATTCTATACATCGCTACTCCACTGGTGTGTCTCGTATTCTGTACATCGCTACACCACTGGTGTGTCTCGTATTCTGTACATCGCTACACCACTGGTGTGTCTCGTATTCTGTACATCGCTACGCCACTGGTGTGTCTTGTATTCTGTACATCGCTACTCCACTGGTGTGTCTCGTATTCTGTACATCGCTACTCCACTGGTGTGTCTCATATTCTATACATCGCTACTCCACTGGTGTGTCTCGTATTCTGTACATCGATATGCCACTGGTGTGTCTCGTATTCTGTACATCGATATGCCACTGGTGTGTCTCGTATTCTGTACATCGCTACTCCACTGGTGTGTCTCGTATTCTGTACATCGCTACTCCACTGGTATGTCTCGTATTCTATACATCGCTACACCACTGGTGTGTCTCGTATTCTGTACATCGCTACTCCACTGGTGTGTCTCGTATTCTGTACATCGCTACTCCACTGGTGTGTCTCGTATTCTGTACATCGCTACACCACTGGTGTGTCTCGTATTCTGTACATCGCTACTCCACTGGTGTGTCTCGTATTCTGTACATCGCTACTCCACTGGTGTGTCTCGTATTCTGTACATCGCTACTCCACTGGTGTGTCTCGTATTCTGTACATCGCTACTACACTGGTGTGTCTCGTATTCTGTACATCGCTACTACACTGGTGTGTCTCGTATTCTGTACATCGCTACTCCACTGGTGTGTCTCGTATTCTATACATCGCTACACCACTGGTGTGTCTCGTATTCTGTACATCGCTACTCCACTGGTGTGTCTCGTATTCTGTACATCGCTACTCCACTGGTGTGTCTCGTATTCTGTACATCGCTACACCACTGGTGTGTCTCGTATTCTGTACATCGCTACTCCACTGGTGTGTCTCGTATTCTGTACATCGCTACTCCACTGGTGTGTCTCGTATTCTGTACATCGCTACACCACTGGTGTGTCTCGTATTCTGTACATCGCTACTCCACTGGTGTGTCTCGTATTCTGTACATCGCTACTCCACTGGTGTGTCTCGTATTCTATACATCGCTACACCACTGGTGTGTCTCGTATTCTGTACATCGCTACGCCACTGGTGTGTCTCGTATTCTGTACATCGCTACTCCACTGGTGTGTCTCGTATTCTGTACATCGCTATGCCACTGGTGTGTCTCGTATTCTATACATCGCTACTCCACTGGTGTGTCTCGTATTCTGTACATCGCTACACCACTGGTGTGTCTCGTATTCTGTACATCGCTACTCCACTGGTGTGTCTCGTATTCTGTACATCGCTACTCCACTGGTGTGTCTCGTATTCTATACATCGCTACTCCACTGGTGTGTCTCGTATTCTGTACATGGCTACTCCACTGGTGTGTCTCGTATTCTATACATCGCTACACCACTGGTGTGTCTCGTATTCTGTACATCGCTACTCCACTGGTGTGTCTCGTATTCTGTACATCGCTATTCCACTGGTGTGTCTCGTATTCTGTACATCGCTACGCCACTGGTGTGTCTCGTATTCTATACATCGCTATGCCACTGGTGTGTCTCGTATTCTATACATCGCTACTCCACTGGTGTGTCTCGTATTCTGTACATCGCTACTCCACTGGTGTGTCTCGTATTCTGTACATCGCTACTCCACTGGTGTGTCTCGTATTCTGTACATCGCTACTCCACTGGTGTGTCTCGTATTCTATACATCACTACTCCACTGGTGTGTCTCGTATTCTGTACATCGCTATGCCACTGGTGTGTCTCGTATTCTGTACATCTCTACTCCACTGGTGTGTCTCGTATTCTGTACATCGCTACTCCACTGGTGTGTCTCATATTCTGTACATCGCTATGCCACTGGTGTGTCTCGTATTCTATACATCGCTACTCCACTGGTGTGTCTCGTATTCTATACATCGCTACTCCACTGGTGTGTCTCGTATTCTGTACATCTCTACTCCACTGGTGTGTCTCGTATTCTGTACATCTCTACTCCACTGGTGTGTCTCGTATTCTGTACATCGCTACACCACTGGTGTGTCTCGTATTCTGTACATCACTACACCACTGGTGTGTCTCGTATTCTGTACATCGCTACACCACTGGTGTGTCTCGTATTCTGTACATCGCTATGCCACTGGTGTGTCTCGTATTCTGTACATCGCTACTCCACTGGTGTGTCTCGTATTCTGTACATCGCTACTCCACTGGTGTGTCTCGTATTCTATACATCGCTATGCCACTGGTGTGTCTCGTATTCTGTACATCGCTATGCCACTGGTGTGTCTCGTATTCTGTACATCGCTACTCCACTGGTGTGTCTCGTATTCTGTACATCGCTACGCCACTGGTGTGTCTCATATTCTGTACATCGCTACTCCACTGGTGTGTCTCGTATTCTATACATCGCTACTCCACTGGTGTGTCTCGTATTCTGTACATCTCTACTCCACTGGTGTGTCTCGTATTCTGTACATCGCTACTCCACTGGTGTGTCTCGTATTCTGTACATCTCTACTCCACTGGTGTGTCTCGTATTCTGTACATCTCTACTCCACTGGTGTGTCTCGTATTCTATACATCGCTATGCCACTGGTGTGTCTCGTATTCTGTACATCGCTATGCCACTGGTGTGTCTCGTATTCTGTACATCGCTACTCCACTGGTGTGTCTCGTATTCTGTACATCGCTACGCCACTGGTGTGTCTCATATTCTGTACATCGCTACTCCACTGGTGTGTCTCGTATTCTGTACATCGCTACTCCACTGGTGTGTCTCGTATTCTATACATCGCTACTCCACTGGTGTGTCTCGTATTCTGTACATCTCTACTCCACTGGTGTGTCTCGTATTCTGTACATCGCTACTCCACTGGTGTGTCTCGTATTCTGTACATCTCTACTCCACTGGTGTGTCTCGTATTCTATACATCGCTATGCCACTGGTGTGTCTCGTATTCTGTACATCGCTACGCCACTGGTGTGTCTCGTATTCTGTACATCGCTACGCCACTGGTGTGTCTCATATTCTGTACATCGCTACTCCACTGGTGTGTCTCGTATTCTATACATCGCTACTCCACTGGTGTGTCTCGTATTCTGTACATCTCTACTCCACTGGTGTGTCTCGTATTCTGTACATCGCTACTCCACTGGTGTGTCTCGTATTCTGTACATCTCTACTCCACTGGTGTGTCTCGTATTCTGTACATCTCTACTCCACTGGTGTGTCTCGTATTCTGTACATCTCTACTCCACTGGTGTGTCTCGTATTCTGTACATCGCTACTCCACTGGTGTGTCTCGTATTCTGTACATCGCTACTCCACTGGTGTGTCTCGTATTCTGTACATCGCTACTCCACTGGTGTGTCTCGTATTCTGTTCATCGCTACTCCACTGGTGTGTCTCGTATTCTGTACATCGCTACTCCACTGGTGTGTCTCGTATTCTGTACATCGCTACTCCACTGGTGTGTCTCATATTCTATACATCGCTACACCACTGGTGTGTCTCGTATTCTGTACATCGCTATGCCACTGGTGTGTCTCGTATTCTGTACATCGCTACACCACTGGTGTGTCTCGTATTCTGTACATCGCTACTCCACTGGTGTGTCTCGTATTCTATACATCGCTACTCCACTGGTGTGTCTCGTATTCTGTACATCGCTACTCCACTGGTGTGTCTCGTATTCTGTACATCGCTACACCACTGGTGTGTCTCGTATTCTGTACATCGCTACTCCACTGGTGTGTCTCGTATTCTGTACATCGCTACTCCACTGGTGTGTCTCGTATTCTGTACATCGCTACTCCACTGGTGTGTCTTGTATTCTATACATCGCTATGCCACTGGTGTGTCTCGTATTCTGTACATCGCTACACCACTGGTGTGTCTCGTATTCTGTACATCGCTACTCCACTGGTGTGTCTCGTATTCTGTACATCGCTACTCCACTGGTGTGTCTCGTATTCTGTACATCGCTACTCCACTGGTGTGTCTCGTATTCTGTACATCGCTACTCCACTGGTGTGTCTCATATTCTATACATCGCTACTCCACTGGTGTGTCTCGTATTCTATACATCGCTACTCCACTGGTGTGTCTCGTATTCTATACATCGCTACTCCACTGGTGTGTCTCATATTCTGTACATCGCTACGCCACTGGTGTGTCTCGTATTCTATACATCGCTACTCCACTGGTGTGTCTTGTATTCTGTACATCGCTATGCCACTGGTGTGTCTCGTATTCTATACATCGCTACTCCACTGGTGTGTCTCATATTCTATACATCGCTACGCCACTGGTGTGTCTCGTATTCTGTACATCGCTACTCCACTGGTGTGTCTCATATTCTATACATCGCTACTCCACTGGTGTGTCTCGTATTCTGTACATCGCTACTCCACTGGTGTGTCTCGTATTCTGTACATCGCTACTCCACTGGTGTGTCTCGTATTCTATACATCGCTACTCCACTGGTGTGTCTCGTATTCTGTACATGGCTACACCACTGGTGTGTCTCGTATTCTGTACATCGCTACTCCACTGGTGTGTCTCGTATTCTGTACATCGCTACTCCACTGGTGTGTCTCGTATTCTGTACATCGCTACTCCACTGGTGTGTCTCGTATTCTGTACATCGCTACTCCACTGGTGTGTCTCGTATTCTGTACATCGCTATGCCACTGGTGTGTCTCGTATTCTATACATCGCTACTCCACTGGTGTGTCTCGTATTCTGTACATCGCTACTCCACTGGTGTGTCTCGTATTCTGTACATCACTACACCACTGGTGTGTCTCGTATTCTGTACATCGCTACACCACTGGTGTGTCTCGTATTCTGTACATCGCTATGCCACTGGTGTGTCTCGTATTCTGTACATCGCTACTCCACTGGTGTGTCTCGTATTCTGTACATCGCTACTCCACTGGTGTGTCTCGTATTCTATACATCGCTATGCCACTGGTGTGTCTCGTATTCTGTACATCGCTACGCCACTGGTGTGTCTCGTATTCTGTACATCGCTACGCCACTGGTGTGTCTCGTATTCTGTACATCGCTACTCCACTGGTGTGTCTCGTATTCTGTACATCGCTACTCCACTGGTGTGTCTCGTATTCTGTACATCGCTACTCCACTGGTGTGTCTCGTATTCTGTACATCGCTATGCCACTGGTGTGTCTCGTATTCTATACATCGCTACTCCACTGGTGTGTCTCGTATTCTGTACATCGCTACACCACTGGTGTGTCTCGTATTCTGTACATCGCTACTCCACTGGTGTGTCTCGTATTCTATACATCGCTACTCCACTGGTGTGTCTCGTATTCTGTACATCGCTACTCCACTGGTGTGTCTCGTATTCTGTACATCGCTACACCACTGGTGTGTCTCGTATTCTGTACATCGCTACTCCACTGGTGTGTCTCGTATTCTATACATCGCTACACCACTGGTGTGTCTCGTATTCTGTACATCGCTACTCAACTGGTGTGTCTCGTATTCTGTACATCTCTACTCCACTGGTGTGTCTCGTATTCTGTACATCTCTACTCCACTGGTGTGTCTCGTATTCTGTACATCTCTACTCCACTGGTGTGTCTCATATTCTGTACATCGCTACTCCACTGGTGTGTCTCGTATTCTATACATCGCTACTCCACTGGTGTGTCTCGTATTCTGTACATCTCTACTCCACTGGTGTGTCTCGTATTCTGTACATCGCTACTCCACTGGTGTGTCTCGTATTCTGTACATCTCTACTCCACTGGTGTGTCTCGTATTCTGTACATCTCTACTCCACTGGTGTGTCTCGTATTCTGTACATCTCTACTCCACTGGTGTGTCTCGTATTCTGTACATCGCTACTCCACTGGTGTGTCTCGTATTCTGTACATCGCTACTCCACTGGTGTGTCTCGTATTCTATACATCGCTACTCCACTGGTGTGTCTCGTATTCTGTACATCGCTACACCACTGGTGTGTCTCGTATTCTGTACATCGCTACTCCACTGGTGTGTCTCGTATTCTGTACATCGCTACTCCACTGGTGTGTCTCGTATTCTGTACATCGCTACACCACTGGTGTGTCTCGTATTCTGTACATCGCTATGCCACTGGTGTGTCTCGTATTCTGTACATCGCTACTCCACTGGTGTGTCTCGTATTCTATACATCGCTACTCCACTGGTGTGTCTCGTATTCTGTACATCGCTACTCCACTGGTGTGTCTCGTATTCTGTACATCGCTACACCACTGGTGTGTCTCGTATTCTGTACATCGCTACTCCACTGGTGTGTCTCATATTCTGTACATCGCTACACCACTGGTGTGTCTCGTATTCTGTACATCGCTACTCCACTGGTGTGTCTCGTATTCTGTACATCGCTACTCCACTGGTGTGTCTTGTATTCTATACATCGCTATGCCACTGGTGTGTCTCGTATTCTGTACATCGCTACACCACTGGTGTGTCTCGTATTCTGTACATCGCTACTCCACTGGTGTGTCTCGTATTCTGTACATCGCTACTCCACTGGTGTGTCTCGTATTCTGTACATCGCTACTCCACTGGTGTGTCTCGTATTCTGTACATCGCTACTCCACTGGTGTGTCTCATATTCTATACATCGCTACTCCACTGGTGTGTCTCGTATTCTATACATCGCTACTCCACTGGTGTGTCTCGTATTCTATACATCGCTACTCCACTGGTGTGTCTCGTATTCTGTACATCGCTACGCCACTGGTGTGTCTCATATTCTGTACATCGCTACTCCACTGGTGTGTCTCGTATTCTATACATCGCTACTCCACTGGTGTGTCTCGTATTCTATACATCGCTACACCACTGGTGTGTCTCATATTCTGTACATCGCTACTCCACTGGTGTGTCTCGTATTCTATACATCGCTACTCCACTGGTGTGTCTTGTATTCTGTACATCGCTACTCCACTGGTGTGTCTCGTATTCTGTACATCACTACTCCACTGGTGTGTCTCGTATTCTGTACATCGCTACTCCACTGGTGTGTCTCGTATTCTGTACATCGCTACTCCACTGGTGTGTCTTGTATTCTGTACATCGCTACACCACTGGTGTGTCTCGTATTCTGTACATCACTACTCCACTGGTGTGTCTCGTATTCTGTACATCGCTACTCCACTGGTGTGTCTCGTATTCTGTACATCACTACTCCACTGGTGTGTCTCGTATTCTGTACATCGCTACTCCACTGGTGTGTCTCGTATTCTGTACATCGCTACGCCTCTGGTGTGTCTCGTATTCTGTACATCGCTACTCCACTGGTGTGTCTTGTATTCTGTACATCGCTACTCCACTGGTGTGTCTCGTATTCTGTACATCGCTACTCCACTGGTGTGTCTCATATTCTATACATCGCTACGCCACTGGTGTGTCTCGTATTCTATACATCGCTACTCCACTGGTGTGTCTCGTATTCTGTACATCACTACTCCACTGGTGTGTCTCGTATTCTGTACATCGCTACTCCACTGGTGTGTCTCGTGTTCTGTACATCACTACTCCACTGGTGTGTCTCGTATTCTGTACATCGCTACTCCACTGGTGTGTCTCGTATTCTGTACATCACTACTCCACTGGTGTGTCTCGTATTCTGTACATCGCTACTCCACTGGTGTGTCTCGTATTCTGTACATCGCTACTCCACTGGTGTGTCTCATATTCTATACATCGCTACTCCACTGGTGTGTCTCGTATTCTATACATCGCTACTCCACTGGTGTGTCTCGTGTTCTGTACATCGCTACTCCACTGGTGTGTCTTGTATTCTGTACATCGCTACACCACTGGTGTGTCTCGTATTCTGTACATCGCTACGCCACTGGTGTGTCTCGTATTCTGTACATCGCTACTCCACTGGTGTGTCTCGTATTCTGTACATCGCTACACCACTGGTGTGTCTCGTATTCTGTACATCGCTACACCACTGGTGTGTCTCGTATTCTATACATCGCTATGCCACTGGTGTGTCTCGTATTCTGTACATCGCTACACCACTGGTGTGTCTCGTATTCTATACATCGCTACTCCACTGGTGTGTCTCGTATTCTGTACATCGCTACTCCACTGGTGTGTCTCGTATTCTGTACATCGCTACACCACTGGTGTGTCTCGTATTCTGTACATCGCTACTCCACTGGTGTGTCTCGTATTCTGTACATCGCTACTCCACTGGTGTGTCTCGTATTCTATACATCGCTACTCCACTGGTGTGTCTCGTATTCTGTACATCGCTACTCCACTGGTGTGTCTCGTATTCTGTACATCGCTACTCCACTGGTGTGTCTCGTATTCTGTACATCGCTATGCCACTGGTGTGTCTCGTATTCTATACATCGCTACTCCACTGGTGTGTCTCGTATTCTGTACATCGCTACTCCACTGGTGTGTCTCGTATTCTGTACATCGCTACTCCACTGGTGTGTCTCGTATTCTGTACATCGCTACGCCACTGGTGTGTCTCGTATTCTGTACATCGCTACACCACTGGTGTGTCTCGTATTCTGTACATCGCTACACCACTGGTGTGTCTCATATTCTATACATCGCTACTCCACTGGTGTGTCTCGTATTCTGTACATCGCTACGCCACTGGTGTGTCTCATATTCTATACATCGCTACTCCACTGGTGTGTCTCGTATTCTGTACATCGCTACTCCACTGGTGTGTCTCGTATTCTGTACATCGCTACTCCACTGGTGTGTCTCATATTCTGTACATCGCTACTCCACTGGTGTGTCTCGTATTCTGTACATCGCTACGCCACTGGTGTGTCTCGTATTCTGTACATCGCTACACCACTGGTGTGTCTCGTATTCTGTACATCGCTACGCCACTGGTGTGTCTCGTATTCTGTACATCGCTACACCACTGGTGTGTCTCGTATTCTGTACATCGCTACACCACTGGTGTGTCTCATATTCTATACATCGCTACTCCACTGGTGTGTCTCGTATTCTGTACATCGCTACGCCACTGGTGTGTCTCATATTCTATACATCGCTACTCCACTGGTGTGTCTCGTATTCTGTACATCGCTACTCCACTGGTGTGTCTCGTATTCTATACATCGCTACTCCACTGGTGTGTCTCGTATTCTGTACATCGCTACTCCACTGGTGTGTCTTGTATTCTGTACATCGCTACTCCACTGGTGTGTCTCGTATTCTGTACATCGCTACACCACTGGTGTGTCTCGTATTCTATACATCGCTAGTCCACTGGTGTGTCTCGTATTCTGTACATCGCTACTCCACTGGTGTGTCTCGTATTCTGTACATCGCTACACCACTGGTGTGTCTCGTATTCTATACATCGCTACTCCACTGGTGTGTCTCGTATTCTATACATCGCTACTCCACTGGTGTGTCTCGTATTCTGTACATCGCTACACCACTGGTGTGTCTCGTATTCTGTACATCGCTACACCACTGGTGTGTCTCGTATTCTGTACATCGCTACGCCACTGGTGTGTCTTGTATTCTGTACATCGCTACTCCACTGGTGTGTCTCGTATTCTGTACATCGCTACTCCACTGGTGTGTCTCATATTCTATACATCGCTACTCCACTGGTGTGTCTCGTATTCTGTACATCGATATGCCACTGGTGTGTCTCGTATTCTGTACATCGATATGCCACTGGTGTGTCTCGTATTCTGTACATCGCTACTCCACTGGTGTGTCTCGTATTCTGTACATCGCTACTCCACTGGTATGTCTCGTATTCTATACATCGCTACACCACTGGTGTGTCTCGTATTCTGTACATCGCTACTCCACTGGTGTGTCTCGTATTCTGTACATCGCTACTCCACTGGTGTGTCTCGTATTCTGTACATCGCTACACCACTGGTGTGTCTCGTATTCTGTACATCGCTACTCCACTGGTGTGTCTCGTATTCTGTACATCGCTACTCCACTGGTGTGTCTCGTATTCTGTACATCGCTACTCCACTGGTGTGTCTCGTATTCTGTACATCGCTACTACACTGGTGTGTCTCGTATTCTGTACATCGCTACTACACTGGTGTGTCTCGTATTCTGTACATCGCTACTCCACTGGTGTGTCTCGTATTCTATACATCGCTACACCACTGGTGTGTCTCGTATTCTGTACATCGCTACTCCACTGGTGTGTCTCGTATTCTGTACATCGCTACTCCACTGGTGTGTCTCGTATTCTGTACATCGCTACACCACTGGTGTGTCTCGTATTCTGTACATCGCTACTCCACTGGTGTGTCTCGTATTCTGTACATCGCTACTCCACTGGTGTGTCTCGTATTCTGTACATCGCTACACCACTGGTGTGTCTCGTATTCTGTACATCGCTACTCCACTGGTGTGTCTCGTATTCTGTACATCGCTACTCCACTGGTGTGTCTCGTATTCTATACATCGCTACACCACTGGTGTGTCTCGTATTCTGTACATCGCTACGCCACTGGTGTGTCTCGTATTCTGTACATCGCTACTCCACTGGTGTGTCTCGTATTCTGTACATCGCTATGCCACTGGTGTGTCTCGTATTCTATACATCGCTACTCCACTGGTGTGTCTCGTATTCTGTACATCGCTACACCACTGGTGTGTCTCGTATTCTGTACATCGCTACTCCACTGGTGTGTCTCGTATTCTGTACATCGCTACTCCACTGGTGTGTCTCGTATTCTATACATCGCTACTCCACTGGTGTGTCTCGTATTCTGTACATGGCTACTCCACTGGTGTGTCTCGTATTCTATACATCGCTACACCACTGGTGTGTCTCGTATTCTGTACATCGCTACTCCACTGGTGTGTCTCGTATTCTGTACATCGCTATTCCACTGGTGTGTCTCGTATTCTGTACATCGCTACGCCACTGGTGTGTCTCGTATTCTATACATCGCTATGCCACTGGTGTGTCTCGTATTCTATACATCGCTACTCCACTGGTGTGTCTCGTATTCTGTACATCGCTACTCCACTGGTGTGTCTCGTATTCTGTACATCGCTACTCCACTGGTGTGTCTCGTATTCTGTACATCGCTACTCCACTGGTGTGTCTCGTATTCTATACATCACTACTCCACTGGTGTGTCTCGTATTCTGTACATCGCTATGCCACTGGTGTGTCTCGTATTCTGTACATCTCTACTCCACTGGTGTGTCTCGTATTCTGTACATCGCTACTCCACTGGTGTGTCTCATATTCTGTACATCGCTATGCCACTGGTGTGTCTCGTATTCTATACATCGCTACTCCACTGGTGTGTCTCGTATTCTATACATCGCTACTCCACTGGTGTGTCTCGTATTCTGTACATCTCTACTCCACTGGTGTGTCTCGTATTCTGTACATCTCTACTCCACTGGTGTGTCTCGTATTCTGTACATCGCTACACCACTGGTGTGTCTCGTATTCTGTACATCACTACACCACTGGTGTGTCTCGTATTCTGTACATCGCTACACCACTGGTGTGTCTCGTATTCTGTACATCGCTATGCCACTGGTGTGTCTCGTATTCTGTACATCGCTACTCCACTGGTGTGTCTCGTATTCTGTACATCGCTACTCCACTGGTGTGTCTCGTATTCTATACATCGCTATGCCACTGGTGTGTCTCGTATTCTGTACATCGCTATGCCACTGGTGTGTCTCGTATTCTGTACATCGCTACTCCACTGGTGTGTCTCGTATTCTGTACATCGCTACGCCACTGGTGTGTCTCATATTCTGTACATCGCTACTCCACTGGTGTGTCTCGTATTCTATACATCGCTACTCCACTGGTGTGTCTCGTATTCTGTACATCTCTACTCCACTGGTGTGTCTCGTATTCTGTACATCGCTACTCCACTGGTGTGTCTCGTATTCTGTACATCTCTACTCCACTGGTGTGTCTCGTATTCTGTACATCTCTACTCCACTGGTGTGTCTCGTATTCTATACATCGCTATGCCACTGGTGTGTCTCGTATTCTGTACATCGCTATGCCACTGGTGTGTCTCGTATTCTGTACATCGCTACTCCACTGGTGTGTCTCGTATTCTGTACATCGCTACGCCACTGGTGTGTCTCATATTCTGTACATCGCTACTCCACTGGTGTGTCTCGTATTCTGTACATCGCTACTCCACTGGTGTGTCTCGTATTCTATACATCGCTACTCCACTGGTGTGTCTCGTATTCTGTACATCTCTACTCCACTGGTGTGTCTCGTATTCTGTACATCGCTACTCCACTGGTGTGTCTCGTATTCTGTACATCTCTACTCCACTGGTGTGTCTCGTATTCTATACATCGCTATGCCACTGGTGTGTCTCGTATTCTGTACATCGCTACGCCACTGGTGTGTCTCGTATTCTGTACATCGCTACGCCACTGGTGTGTCTCATATTCTGTACATCGCTACTCCACTGGTGTGTCTCGTATTCTATACATCGCTACTCCACTGGTGTGTCTCGTATTCTGTACATCTCTACTCCACTGGTGTGTCTCGTATTCTGTACATCGCTACTCCACTGGTGTGTCTCGTATTCTGTACATCTCTACTCCACTGGTGTGTCTCGTATTCTGTACATCTCTACTCCACTGGTGTGTCTCGTATTCTGTACATCTCTACTCCACTGGTGTGTCTCGTATTCTGTACATCGCTACTCCACTGGTGTGTCTCGTATTCTGTACATCGCTACTCCACTGGTGTGTCTCGTATTCTGTACATCGCTACTCCACTGGTGTGTCTCGTATTCTGTTCATCGCTACTCCACTGGTGTGTCTCGTATTCTGTACATCGCTACTCCACTGGTGTGTCTCGTATTCTGTACATCGCTACTCCACTGGTGTGTCTCATATTCTATACATCGCTACACCACTGGTGTGTCTCGTATTCTGTACATCGCTATGCCACTGGTGTGTCTCGTATTCTGTACATCGCTACACCACTGGTGTGTCTCGTATTCTGTACATCGCTACTCCACTGGTGTGTCTCGTATTCTATACATCGCTACTCCACTGGTGTGTCTCGTATTCTGTACATCGCTACTCCACTGGTGTGTCTCGTATTCTGTGCATCGCTACACCACTGGTGTGTCTCGTATTCTGTACATCGCTACTCCACTGGTGTGTCTCGTATTCTGTACATCGCTACTCCACTGGTGTGTCTCGTATTCTGTACATCGCTACTCCACTGGTGTGTCTTGTATTCTATACATCGCTATGCCACTGGTGTGTCTCGTATTCTGTACATCGCTACACCACTGGTGTGTCTCGTATTCTGTACATCGCTACTCCACTGGTGTGTCTCGTATTCTGTACATCGCTACTCCACTGGTGTGTCTCGTATTCTGTACATCGCTACTCCACTGGTGTGTCTCGTATTCTGTACATCGCTACTCCACTGGTGTGTCTCATATTCTATACATCGCTACTCCACTGGTGTGTCTCGTATTCTATACATCGCTACTCCACTGGTGTGTCTCGTATTCTATACATCGCTACTCCACTGGTGTGTCTCATATTCTGTACATCGCTACGCCACTGGTGTGTCTCGTATTCTATACATCGCTACTCCACTGGTGTGTCTTGTATTCTGTACATCGCTATGCCACTGGTGTGTCTCGTATTCTATACATCGCTACTCCACTGGTGTGTCTCATATTCTATACATCGCTACGCCACTGGTGTGTCTCGTATTCTGTACATCGCTACTCCACTGGTGTGTCTCATATTCTATACATCGCTACTCCACTGGTGTGTCTCGTATTCTGTACATCGCTACTCCACTGGTGTGTCTCGTATTCTGTACATCGCTACTCCACTGGTGTGTCTCGTATTCTATACATCGCTACTCCACTGGTGTGTCTCGTATTCTGTACATGGCTACACCACTGGTGTGTCTCGTATTCTGTACATCGCTACTCCACTGGTGTGTCTCGTATTCTGTACATCGCTACTCCACTGGTGTGTCTCGTATTCTGTACATCGCTACTCCACTGGTGTGTCTCGTATTCTGTACATCGCTACTCCACTGGTGTGTCTCGTATTCTGTACATCGCTATGCCACTGGTGTGTCTCGTATTCTATACATCGCTACTCCACTGGTGTGTCTCGTATTCTGTACATCGCTACTCCACTGGTGTGTCTCGTATTCTGTACATCGCTACTCCACTGGTGTGTCTCGTATTCTGTACATCACTACACCACTGGTGTGTCTCGTATTCTGTACATCGCTACACCACTGGTGTGTCTCGTATTCTGTACATCGCTATGCCACTGGTGTGTCTCGTATTCTGTACATCGCTACTCCACTGGTGTGTCTCGTATTCTGTACATCGCTACTCCACTGGTGTGTCTCGTATTCTATACATCGCTATGCCACTGGTGTGTCTCGTATTCTGTACATCGCTACGCCACTGGTGTGTCTCGTATTCTGTACATCGCTACGCCACTGGTGTGTCTCGTATTCTGTACATCGCTACTCCACTGGTGTGTCTCGTATTCTGTACATCGCTACTCCACTGGTGTGTCTCGTATTCTGTACATCGCTACTCCACTGGTGTGTCTCGTATTCTGTACATCGCTATGCCACTGGTGTGTCTCGTATTCTATACATCGCTACTCCACTGGTGTGTCTCGTATTCTGTACATCGCTACACCACTGGTGTGTCTCGTATTCTGTACATCGCTACTCCACTGGTGTGTCTCGTATTCTATACATCGCTACTCCACTGGTGTGTCTCGTATTCTGTACATCGCTACTCCACTGGTGTGTCTCGTATTCTGTACATCGCTACACCACTGGTGTGTCTCGTATTCTGTACATCGCTACTCCACTGGTGTGTCTCGTATTCTATACATCGCTACACCACTGGTGTGTCTCGTATTCTGTACATCGCTACTCAACTGGTGTGTCTCGTATTCTGTACATCTCTACTCCACTGGTGTGTCTCGTATTCTGTACATCTCTACTCCACTGGTGTGTCTCGTATTCTGTACATCTCTACTCCACTGGTGTGTCTCATATTCTGTACATCGCTACTCCACTGGTGTGTCTCGTATTCTATACATCGCTACTCCACTGGTGTGTCTCGTATTCTGTACATCTCTACTCCACTGGTGTGTCTCGTATTCTGTACATCGCTACTCCACTGGTGTGTCTCGTATTCTGTACATCTCTACTCCACTGGTGTGTCTCGTATTCTGTACATCTCTACTCCACTGGTGTGTCTCGTATTCTGTACATCTCTACTCCACTGGTGTGTCTCGTATTCTGTACATCGCTACTCCACTGGTGTGTCTCGTATTCTGTACATCGCTACTCCACTGGTGTGTCTCGTATTCTATACATCGCTACTCCACTGGTGTGTCTCGTATTCTGTACATCGCTACACCACTGGTGTGTCTCGTATTCTGTACATCGCTACTCCACTGGTGTGTCTCGTATTCTGTACATCGCTACTCCACTGGTGTGTCTCGTATTCTGTACATCGCTACACCACTGGTGTGTCTCGTATTCTGTACATCGCTATGCCACTGGTGTGTCTCGTATTCTGTACATCGCTACTCCACTGGTGTGTCTCGTATTCTATACATCGCTACTCCACTGGTGTGTCTCGTATTCTGTACATCGCTACTCCACTGGTGTGTCTCGTATTCTGTACATCGCTACACCACTGGTGTGTCTCGTATTCTGTACATCGCTACTCCACTGGTGTGTCTCATATTCTGTACATCGCTACACCACTGGTGTGTCTCGTATTCTGTACATCGCTACTCCACTGGTGTGTCTCGTATTCTGTACATCGCTACTCCACTGGTGTGTCTTGTATTCTATACATCGCTATGCCACTGGTGTGTCTCGTATTCTGTACATCGCTACACCACTGGTGTGTCTCGTATTCTGTACATCGCTACTCCACTGGTGTGTCTCGTATTCTGTACATCGCTACTCCACTGGTGTGTCTCGTATTCTGTACATCGCTACTCCACTGGTGTGTCTCGTATTCTGTACATCGCTACTCCACTGGTGTGTCTCGTATTCTATACATCGCTACTCCACTGGTGTGTCTCATATTCTGTACATCGCTACGCCACTGGTGTGTCTCGTATTCTATACATCGCTACTCCACTGGTGTGTCTTGTATTCTGTACATCGCTATGCCACTGGTGTGTCTCGTATTCTATACATCGCTACTCCACTGGTGTGTCTCATATTCTATACATCGCTACGCCACTGGTGTGTCTCATATTCTATACATCGCTACTCCACTGGTGTGTCTCGTATTCTGTACATCGCTACTCCACTGGTGTGTCTCGTATTCTGTACATCGCTACTCCACTGGTGTGTCTCGTATTCTATACATCGCTACTCCACTGGTGTGTCTCGTATTCTGTACATGGCTACACCACTGGTGTGTCTCGTATTCTGTACATCGCTACTCCACTGGTGTGTCTCGTATTCTGTACATCGCTACTCCACTGGTGTGTCTCGTATTCTGTACATCGCTACTCCACTGGTGTGTCTCGTATTCTGTACATCGCTACTCCACTGGTGTGTCTCGTATTCTGTACATCGCTACTCCACTGGTGTGTCTCGTATTCTGTACATCGCTACTCCACTGGTGTGTCTCGTATTCTGTACATCGCTACTCCACTGGTGTGTCTCGTATTCTATACATCGCTACTCCACTGGTGTGTCTCGTATTCTGTACATCGCTACTCCACTGGTGTGTCTCGTATTCTGTACATCGCTACTCCACTGGTGTGTCTCGTATTCTATACATCGCTACTCCACTGGTGTGTCTCGTATTCTGTACATCGCTACTCCACTGGTGTGTCTCGTATTCTGTACATCGCTACTCCACTGGTGTGTCTCGTATTCTGTACATCGCTACTCCACTGGTGTGTCTCGTATTCTATACATCGCTACTCCACTGGTGTGTCTCGTATTCTGTACATCGCTACTCCACTGGTGTGTCTCGTATTCTATACATCGCTACTCCACTGGTGTGTCTCATATTCTGTACATCGCTACTCCACTGGTGTGTCTCGTATTCTATACATCGCTACTCCACTGGTGTGTCTCGTATTCTATACATCGCTACTCCACTGGTGTGTCTCGTATTCTATACATCGCTACTCCACTGGTGTGTCTCGTATTCTGTACATCGCTACTCCACTGGTGTGTCTCGTATTCTATACATCGCTACTCCACTGGTGTGTCTCGTATTCTGTACATCGCTACTCCACTGGTGTGTCTCGTATTCTATACATCGCTACTACACTGGTGTGTCTCGTATTCTATACATCTCTACTCCACTGGTGTGTCTCGTATTCTGTACATCGCTACACCACTGGTGTGTCTCGTATTCTGTACATCGCTACTCCACTGGTGTGTCTCGTATTCTATACATCGCTACGCCACTGGTGTGTCTCGTATTCTGTACATCGCTACTCCACTGGTGTGTCTCGTATTCTATACATCGCTACTACACTGGTGTGTCTCGTATTCTGTACATCGCTACACCACTGGTGTGTCTCGTATTCTATACATCGCTACTCCACTGGTGTGTCTCGTATTCTATACATCTCTACTCCACTGGTGTGTCTCGTATTCTGTACATCGCTACACCACTGGTGTGTCTCGTATTCTGTACATCGCTACTCCACTGGTGTGTCTCGTATTCTATACATCGCTACGCCACTGGTGTGTCTCGTATTCTGTACATCGCTACTCCACTGGTGTGTCTCGTATTCTGTACATCGCTACACCACTGGTGTGTCTCGTATTCTGTACATCGCTACTCCACTGGTGTGTCTCGTATTCCGTACATCGCTACTCCACTGGTGTGTCTCGTATTCTGTACATCGCTACTCCACTGGTGTGTCTCGTATTCTGTACATCGCTACTCCACTGGTGTGTCTCGTATTCTGTACATCGCTACTCCACTGGTGTGTCTCGTATTCTGTACATCGCTACACCACTGGTGTGTCTCGTATTCTGTACATCGCTACTCCACTGGTGTGTCTCGTATTCTGTACATCGCTACTCCACTGGTGTGTCTCGTATTCTATACATCGCTACTCCACTGGTGTGTCTCGTATTCTGTACATCGCTATGCCACTGGTGTGTCTCGTATTCTGTACATCGCTACACCACTGGTGTGTCTCGTATTCTGTACATCGCTACTCCACTGGTGTGTCTCGTATTCTGTACATCACTACACCACTGGTGTGTCTCGTATTCTGTACATCGCTACTCCACTGGTGTGTCTCGTATTCTGTACATCACTACACCACTGGTGTGTCTCGTATTCTGTACATCGCTATGCCACTGGTGTGTCTCGTATTCTGTACATCGCTACTCCACTGGTGTGTCTCGTATTCTGTACATCGCTACTCCACTGGTGTGTCTCGTATTCTATACATCGCTACTCCACTGGTGTGTCTCGTATTCTGTACATCGCTACTCCACTGGTGTGTCTCGTATTCTGTACATCGCTACTCCACTGGTGTGTCTCGTATTCTATACATCGCTACTCCACTGGTGTGTCTCGTATTCTATACATCGCTACTCCACTGGTGTGTCTCGTATTCTGTACATCGCTACTACACTGGTGTGTCTCGTATTCTGTACATCGCTACTCCACTGGTGTGTCTCGTATTCTGTACATCGCTACTCCACTGGTGTGTCTCGTATTCTGTACATCGCTACTCCACTGGTGTGTCTCGTATTCTGTACATCGCTACACCACTGGTGTGTCTCGTATTCTGTACATCGCTACTCCACTGGTGTGTCTCGTATTCTGTACATCGCTACTCCACTGGTGTGTCTCGTATTCTATACATCGCTACTCCACTGGTGTGTCTCGTATTCTATACATCGCTACACCACTGGTGTGTCTCGTATTCTATACATCGCTACACCACTGGTGTGTCTCGTATTCTATACATCGCTACTCCATTGGTGTGTCTCGTATTCTGTACATCGCTACTCCACTGGTGTGTCTCGTATTCTGTACATCGCTACACCACTGGTGTGTCTCGTATTCTATACATCGCTACTCCACTGGTGTGTCTCGTATTCTATACATCGCTACACCACTGGTGTGTCTCGTATTCTGTACATCGCTACTACACTGGTGTGTCTCGTATTCTGTACATCGCTACTCCACTGGTGTGTCTCGTATTCTGTACATCGCTACTCCACTAGTGTGTCTCGTATTCTGTACATCGCTACTCCACTGGTGTGTCTCGTATTCTATACATCGCTACTCCACTGGTGTGTCTCGTATTCTGTACATCGCTACTCCACTGGTGTGTCTCGTATTCTGTACATCGCTACACCACTGGTGTGTCTCGTATTCTATACATCGCTACTCCACTGGTGTGTCTCGTATTCTATACATCGCTACTCCACTGGTGTGTCTCGTATTCTGTACATCGCTATGCCACTGGTGTGTCTCATATTCTGTACATCGCTACTCCACTGGTGTGTCTCGTATTCTGTACATCGCTACTCCACTGGTGTGTCTCGTATTCTGTACATCGCTACTCCACTGGTGTGTCTCATATTCTGTACATCTCTACTCCACTGGTGTGTCTCGTATTCTGTACATCGCTACTCCACTGGTGTGTCTCGTATTCTGTACATTGCTACTCCACTGGTGTGTCTCGTATTCTGTACATCGCTACTCCACTGGTGTGTCTCGTATTCTGTACATCGCTACTCCACTGGTGTGTCTCGTATTCTGTACATCGCTACTCCACTGGTGTGTCTCGTATTCTATACATCGCTACTCCACTGGTGTGTCTCGTATTCTGTACATCGCTACTCCACTGGTGTGTCTCATATTCTGTACATCGGTACTCCACTGGTGTGTCTCGTATTCTGTACATCGCTACGCCACTGGTGTGTCTCGTATTCTGTACATCGCTACGCCACTGGTGTGTCTCGTATTCTGTACATCGCTACTCCACTGGTGTGTCTCGTATTCTGTACATCGCTACTCCACTGGTGTGTCTCGTATTCTATACATCGCTACGCCACTGGTGTGTCTCGTATTCTGTACATCGCTACTCCACTGGTGTGTCTCGTATTCTATACATCGCTACTCCACTGGTGTGTCTCGTATTCTATACATCGCTACTCCACTGGTGTGTCTCGTATTCTATACATCGCTACTCCACTGGTGTGTCTCGTATTCTGTACATCGCTACTCCACTGGTGTGTCTCGTATTCTGTACATCGCTACTCCACTGGTGTGTCTCGTATTCTGTACATCGCTACTCCACTGGTGTGTCTCGTATTCTGTACATCGCTACTCCACTGGTGTGTCTCGTATTCTGTACATCGCTACACCACTGGTGTGTCTCATATTCTGTACATCGCTACTCCACTGGTGTGTCTCGTATTCTGTACATCGCTACTCCACTGGTGTGTCTCATATTCTGTACATCGCTACTCCACTGGTGTGTCTCGTATTCTATACATCGCTACTCCACTGGTGTGTCTCGTATTCTATACATCGCTACTCCCCTGGTGTGTCTCGTATTCTATACATCGCTACTCCACTGGTGTGTCTCGTATTCTATACATCGCTACACCACTGGTGTGTCTCGTATTCTGTAAATCGCTACTCCACTGGTGTGTCTCGTATTCTGTGCATCGCTACTCCACTGGTGTGTCTCGTATTCTGTACATCGCTACTCCATTGGTGTGTCTCGTATTCTGTACATCGCTACTCCACTGGTGTGTCTCGTATTCTGTACATCGCTACTCCACTGGTGTGTCTCGTATTCTATACATCGCTACTCCACTGGTGTGTCTCGTATTCTATACATCGCTACTCCACTGGTGTGTCTCGTATTCTATACATCGCTACTCCACTGGTGTGTCTCGTATTCTATACATCGCTACTCCACTGGTGTGTCTCGTATTCTATACATCGCTACTCCACTGGTGTGTCTCGTATTCTGTACATCGCTACACCACTGGTGTGTCTCGTATTCTATACATCGCTACTCCACTGGTGTGTCTCGTATTCTATACATCGCTACTCCACTGGTGTGTCTCGTATTCTGTACATCGCTACTCCACTGGTGTGTCTCATATTCTATACATCGCTACTCCACTGGTGTGTCTCGTATTCTATACATCGCTACTCCACTGGTGTGTCTCGTATTCTGTACATCGCTACTCCACTGGTGTGTCTCGTATTCTATACATCGCTACTCCACTGGTGTGTCTCGTATTCTGTACATCGCTACTCCACTGGTGTGTCTCGTATTCTATACATCGCTACTCCACTGGTGTGTCTCATATTCTATACATCGCTACTCCACTGGTGTGTCTCATATTCTATACATCGCTACTCCACTGGTGTGTCTCGTATTCTATACATCGCTACTCCACGGGTGTGTCTCGTATTCTGTACATCGCTACTCCACTGGTGTGTCTCGTATTCTATACATCGCTACTCCACTGGTGTGTCTCGTATTCTGTACATCGCTACTCCACTGGTGTGTCTCGTATTCTGTACATCGCTACTCCACTGGTGTGTCTCGTATTCTGTACATCGCTACTCCACTGGTGTGTCTCGTATTCTGTACATCGCTACTCCACTGGTGTGTCTCGTATTCTGTACATCGCTACTCCACTGGTGTGTCTCGTATTCTATACATCGCTACTACACTGGTGTGTCTCGTATTCTGTACATCGCTACACCACTGGTGTGTCTCGTATTCTATTCATCGCTACTCCACTGGTGTGTCTCGTATTCTATACATCTCTACTCCACTGGTGTGTCTCGTATTCTGTACATCGCTACACCACTGGTGTGTCTCGTATTCTGTACATCGCTACTCCACTGGTGTGTCTCGTATTCTATACATCGCTACGCCACTGGTGTGTCTCGTATTCTGTACATCGCTACTCCACTGGTGTGTCTCGTATTCTGTACATCGCTACACCACTGGTGTGTCTCGTATTCTGTACATCGCTACTCCACTGGTGTGTCTCGTATTCCGTACATCGCTACTCCACTGGTGTGTCTCGTATTCTGTACATCGCTACTCCACTGGTGTGTCTCGTATTCTGTACATCGCTACTCCACTGGTGTGTCTCGTATTCTGTACATCGCTACTCCACTGGTGTGTCTCGTATTCTGTACATCGCTACACCACTGGTGTGTCTCGTATTCTGTACATCGCTACTCCACTGGTGTGTCTCGTATTCTGTACATCGCTACTCCACTGGTGTGTCTCGTATTCTATACATCGCTACTCCACTGGTGTGTCTCGTATTCTGTACATCGCTATGCCACTGGTGTGTCTCGTATTCTGTACATCGCTACACCACTGGTGTGTCTCGTATTCTGTACATCGCTACTCCACTGGTGTGTCTCGTATTCTGTACATCACTACACCACTGGTGTGTCTCGTATTCTGTACATCGCTACTCCACTGGTGTGTCTCGTATTCTGTACATCACTACACCACTGGTGTGTCTCGTATTCTGTACATCGCTATGCCACTGGTGTGTCTCGTATTCTGTACATCGCTACTCCACTGGTGTGTCTCGTATTCTGTACATCGCTACTCCACTGGTGTGTCTCGTATTCTATACATCGCTACTCCACTGGTGTGTCTCGTATTCTGTACATCGCTACTCCACTGGTGTGTCTCGTATTCTGTACATCGCTACTCCACTGGTGTGTCTCGTATTCTATACATCGCTACTCCACTGGTGTGTCTCGTATTCTATACATCGCTACTCCACTGGTGTGTCTCGTATTCTGTACATCGCTACTACACTGGTGTGTCTCGTATTCTGTACATCGCTACTCCACTGGTGTGTCTCGTATTCTGTACATCGCTACTCCACTGGTGTGTCTCGTATTCTGTACATCGCTACTCCACTGGTGTGTCTCGTATTCTGTACATCGCTACACCACTGGTGTGTCTCGTATTCTGTACATCGCTACTCCACTGGTGTGTCTCGTATTCTGTACATCGCTACTCCACTGGTGTGTCTCGTATTCTATACATCGCTACTCCACTGGTGTGTCTCGTATTCTATACATCGCTACACCACTGGTGTGTCTCGTATTCTATACATCGCTACACCACTGGTGTGTCTCGTATTCTATACATCGCTACTCCATTGGTGTGTCTCGTATTCTGTACATCGCTACTCCACTGGTGTGTCTCGTATTCTGTACATCGCTACACCACTGGTGTGTCTCGTATTCTATACATCGCTACTCCACTGGTGTGTCTCGTATTCTATACATCGCTACACCACTGGTGTGTCTCGTATTCTGTACATCGCTACTACACTGGTGTGTCTCGTATTCTGTACATCGCTACTCCACTGGTGTGTCTCGTATTCTGTACATCGCTACTCCACTAGTGTGTCTCGTATTCTGTACATCGCTACTCCACTGGTGTGTCTCGTATTCTATACATCGCTACTCCACTGGTGTGTCTCGTATTCTGTACATCGCTACTCCACTGGTGTGTCTCGTATTCTGTACATCGCTACACCACTGGTGTGTCTCGTATTCTATACATCGCTACTCCACTGGTGTGTCTCGTATTCTATACATCGCTACTCCACTGGTGTGTCTCGTATTCTGTACATCGCTATGCCACTGGTGTGTCTCATATTCTGTACATCGCTACTCCACTGGTGTGTCTCGTATTCTGTACATCGCTACTCCACTGGTGTGTCTCGTATTCTGTACATCGCTACTCCACTGGTGTGTCTCATATTCTGTACATCTCTACTCCACTGGTGTGTCTCGTATTCTGTACATCGCTACTCCACTGGTGTGTCTCGTATTCTGTACATTGCTACTCCACTGGTGTGTCTCGTATTCTGTACATCGCTACTCCACTGGTGTGTCTCGTATTCTGTACATCGCTACTCCACTGGTGTGTCTCGTATTCTGTACATCGCTACTCCACTGGTGTGTCTCGTATTCTATACATCGCTACTCCACTGGTGTGTCTCGTATTCTGTACATCGCTACTCCACTGGTGTGTCTCATATTCTGTACATCGGTACTCCACTGGTGTGTCTCGTATTCTGTACATCGCTACGCCACTGGTGTGTCTCGTATTCTGTACATCGCTACGCCACTGGTGTGTCTCGTATTCTGTACATCGCTACTCCACTGGTGTGTCTCGTATTCTGTACATCGCTACTCCACTGGTGTGTCTCGTATTCTATACATCGCTACGCCACTGGTGTGTCTCGTATTCTGTACATCGCTACTCCACTGGTGTGTCTCGTATTCTATACATCGCTACTCCACTGGTGTGTCTCGTATTCTATACATCGCTACTCCACTGGTGTGTCTCGTATTCTATACATCGCTACTCCACTGGTGTGTCTCGTATTCTGTACATCGCTACTCCACTGGTGTGTCTCGTATTCTGTACATCGCTACTCCACTGGTGTGTCTCGTATTCTGTACATCGCTACTCCACTGGTGTGTCTCGTATTCTGTACATCGCTACTCCACTGGTGTGTCTCGTATTCTGTACATCGCTACACCACTGGTGTGTCTCATATTCTGTACATCGCTACTCCACTGGTGTGTCTCGTATTCTGTACATCGCTACTCCACTGGTGTGTCTCATATTCTGTACATCGCTACTCCACTGGTGTGTCTCGTATTCTATACATCGCTACTCCACTGGTGTGTCTCGTATTCTATACATCGCTACTCCCCTGGTGTGTCTCGTATTCTATACATCGCTACTCCACTGGTGTGTCTCGTATTCTATACATCGCTACACCACTGGTGTGTCTCGTATTCTGTACATCGCTACTCCACTGGTGTGTCTCGTATTCTGTGCATCGCTACTCCACTGGTGTGTCTCGTATTCTGTACATCGCTACTCCATTGGTGTGTCTCGTATTCTGTACATCGCTACTCCACTGGTGTGTCTCGTATTCTGTACATCGCTACTCCACTGGTGTGTCTCGTATTCTATACATCGCTACTCCACTGGTGTGTCTCGTATTCTATACATCGCTACTCCACTGGTGTGTCTCGTATTCTATACATCGCTACTCCACTGGTGTGTCTCGTATTCTATACATCGCTACTCCACTGGTGTGTCTCGTATTCTATACATCGCTACTCCACTGGTGTGTCTCGTATTCTGTACATCGCTACACCACTGGTGTGTCTCGTATTCTGTACATCGCTACTCCACTGGTGTGTCTCATATTCTATACATCGCTACTCCACTGGTGTGTCTCGTATTCTATACATCGCTACTCCACTGGTGTGTCTCGTATTCTGTACATCGCTACTCCACTGGTGTGTCTCGTATTCTATACATCGCTACTCCACTGGTGTGTCTCGTATTCTGTACATCGCTACTCCACTGGTGTGTCTCGTATTCTATACATCGCTACTCCACTGGTGTGTCTCATATTCTATACATCGCTACTCCACTGGTGTGTCTCATATTCTATACATCGCTACTCCACTGGTGTGTCTCGTATTCTATACATCGCTACTCCACGGGTGTGTCTCGTATTCTGTACATCGCTACTCCACTGGTGTGTCTCGTATTCTATACATCGCTACTCCACTGGTGTGTCTCGTATTCTGTACATCGCTACTCCACTGGTGTGTCTCGTATTCTGTACATCGCTACTCCACTGGTGTGTCTCGTATTCTGTACATCGCTACACCACTGGTGTGTCTCATATTCTGTACATCGCTACACCACTGGTGTGTCTCGTATTCTGTACATCGCTACTCCACTGGTGTGTCTCGTATTCTGTACATCGCTACGCCACTGGTGTGTCTCGTATTCTGTACATCGCTACTCCACTGGTGTGTCTCGTATTCTGTATATCGCTACTCCACTGGTGTGTCTCGTATTCTGTACATCGCTACTCCACTGGTGTGTCTCGTATTCTGTACATCGCTACACCACTGGTGTGTCTCATATTCTGTACATCGCTACTCCACTGGTGTGTCTCGTATTCTGTACATCGCTACTCCACTGGTGTGTCTCGTATTCTGTACATCGCTATGCCACTGGTGTGTCTCGTATTCTGTACATCGCTACTCCACTGGTGTGTCTCGTATTCTGTACATCGCTACTCCACTGGTGTGTCTCGTATTCTGTACATCGCTACTCCACTGGTGTGTCTCGTATTCTGTACATCGCTACACCACTGGTGTGTCTCATATTCTGTACATCGCTACACCACTGGTGTGTCTCGTATTCTATACATCGCTACTCCACTGGTGTGTCTCGTATTCTATACATCGCTACTCCACTGGTGTGTCTCGTATTCTGTACATCGCTACTCCACTGGTGTGTCTCGTATTCTATACATCGCTACTCCACTGGTGTGTCTCGTATTCTGTACATCGCTACTCCACTGGTGTGTCTCATATTCTGTACATCGCTACTCCACTGGTGTGTCTCGTATTCTGTACATCGCTACTCCACTGGTGTGTCTCATATTCTGTACATCGCTACTCCACTGGTGTGTCTCATATTCTATACATCGCTACTCCACTGGTGTGTCTCGTATTCTGTACATCGCTACTCCACTGGTGTGTCTCGTATTCTATACATCGCTACTCCACTGGTGTGTCTCGTATTCTGTACATCGCTACTCCACTGGTGTGTCTCATATTCTATACATCGCTACTCCACTGGTGTGTCTCGTATTCTATACATCGCTACTCCACTGGTGTGTCTCGTATTCTGTACATCGCTACTCCACTGGTGTGTCTCGTATTCTGTACATCGTTACTCCACTGGTGTGTCTCGTATTCTGTACATCGCTACACCACTGGTGTGTCTCATATTCTGTACATCGCTACACCACTGGTGTGTCTCGTATTCTGTACATCGCTACTCCACTGGTGTGTCTCGTATTCTATACATCGCTACTCCACTGGTGTGTCTCGTATTCTGTACATCGCTACTCCACTGGTGTGTCTCGTATTCTATACATCGCTACTCCACTGGTGTGTCTCGTATTCTGTACATCGCTACTCCACTGGTGTGTCTCATATTCTATACATCGCTACTCCACTGGTGTGTCTCGTATTCTATACATCGCTACTCCACTGGTGTGTCTCGTATTCTGTACATCGCTACTCCACTGGTGTGTCTCGTATTCTGTACATCGTTACTCCACTGGTGTGTCTCGTATTCTGTACATCGCTACTCCACTGGTGTGTCTCATATTCTATACATCGCTACTCCACTGGTGTGTCTCGTATTCTATACATCGCTACTCCACTGGTGTGTCTCGTATTCTGTACATCGCTACTCCACTGGTGTGTCTCGTATTCTGTACATCGCTACTCCACTGGTGTGTCTCGTATTCTGTACATCGCTACTCCACTGGTGTGTCTCGTATTCTGTACATCGCTACTCCACTGGTGTGTCTCGTATTCTGTATATCGCTACTCCACTGGTGTGTCTCGTATTCTGTACATCGCTACTCCACTGGTGTGTCTCGTATTCTGTACATCGCTACTCCACTGGTGTGTCTCGTATTCTGTACATCGCTACTACACTGGTGTGTCTCGTATTCTATACATCGCTACGCCACTGGTGTGTCTCGTATTCTGTAGATCGCTACTCCACTGGTGTGTCTCGTATTCTGTACATCGCTACTCCACTGGTGTGTCTCGTATTCTATACATCGCTACTCCACTGGTGTGTCTCGTATTCTGTAGATCGCTACTCCACTGGTGTGTCTCGTATTCTGTACATCGCTACTCCACTGGTGTGTCTCGTATTCTGTACATCGCTACTCCACTGGTGTGTCTCGTATTCTGTAGATCGCTACTCCACTGGTGTGTCTCGTATTCTATACATCGCTACTCCACTGGTGTGTCTCGTATTCTGTACATCGCTACTCCACTGGTGTGTCTCGTATTCTGTACATCGCTACTCCACTGGTGTGTCTCGTATTCTGTAGATCGCTACTCCACTGGTGTGTCTCGTATTCTGTACATCGCTACTCCACTGGTGTGTCTCGTATTCTGTACATCGCTACTCCACTGGTGTGTCTCGTATTCTGTACATCGCTACTCCACTGGTGTGTCTCGTATTCTGTACATCGCTACTCCACTGGTGTGTCTCGTATTCTATACATCGCTACTCCACTGGTGTGTCTCGTATTCTGTAGATCGCTACTCCACTGGTGTGTCTCGTATTCTGTACATCGCTACTCCACTGGTGTGTCTCGTATTCTGTACATCGCTACTCCACTGGTGTGTCTCGTATTCTGTAGATCGCTACTCCACTGGTGTGTCTCGTATTCTATACATCGCTACTCCACTGGTGTGTCTCGTATTCTGTAGATCGCTACTCCACTGGTGTGTCTCGTATTCTATACATCGCTACTCCACTGGTGTGTCTCATATTCTATACATCGCTACTCCACTGGTGTGTCTCGTATTCTGTACATCGCTACTCCACTGGTGTGTCTCGTATTCTGTACATCGCTATGCCACTGGTGTGTCTCGTATTCTGTACATCGCTACTCCACTGGTGTGTCTCGTATTCTATACATCGCTACTCCACTGGTGTGTCTCGTATTCTATACATCGCTACTCCACTGGTGTGTCTCGTATTCTGTACATCGCTACTCCACTGGTGTGTCTCGTATTCTGTACATCGCTACTCCACTGGTGTGTCTCGTATTCTGTACATCGCTACACCACTGGTGTGTCTCGTATTCTGTACATCGCTACTCCACTGGTGTGTCTCGTATTCTATACATCGCTACACCACTGGTGTGTCTCGTATTCTGTACATCGCTACTACACTGGTGTGTCTCGTATTCTGTACATCGCTACTCCACTGGTGTGTCTCGTATTCTATACATCGCTACTCCACTGGTGTGTCTCGTATTCTGTACATCGCTACTCCACTGGTGTGTCTCGTATTCTATACATCGCTACTCCACTGGTGTGTCTCGTATTCTATACATCGCTACTACACTGGTGTGTCTCGTATTCTGTACATCGCTACACCACTGGTGTGTCTCGTATTCTATACATCGCTACGCCACTGGTGTGTCTCGTATTCTGTACATCGCTACACCACTGGTGTGTCTCGTATTCTGTACATCGCTACACCACTGGTGTGTCTCGTATTCTGTACATCACTACTCCACTGGTGTGTCTCGTATTCTGTACATCGCTACGCCACTGGTGTGTCTCATATTCTATACATCGCTACTCCACTGGTGTGTCTCGTATTCTATACATCGCTACTCCACTGGTGTGTCTCGTATTCTATACATCGCTACACCACTGGTGTGTCTCGTATTCTGTACATCGCTACACCACTGGTGTGTCTCGTATTCTGTACATCGCTACACCACTGGTGTGTCTCGTATTCTATACATCGCTACTCCACTGGTGTGTCTCGTATTCTATACATCGCTACTCCACTGGTGTGTCTCGTATTCTGTACATCGCTACACCACTGGTGTGTCTCGTATTCTATACATCGCTACTCCACTGGTGTGTCTCGTATTCTATACATCGCTACACCACTGGTGTGTCTCGTATTCTGTACATCGCTACACCACTGGTGTGTCTCGTATTCTATACATCGCTACACCACTGGTGTGTCTCGTATTCTGTACATCGCTACTCCACTGGTGTGTCTCGTATTCTGTACATCGCTACTACACTGGTGTGTCTCGTATTCTGTACATCGCTACTCCACTGGTGTGTCTCGTATTCTGTACATCGCTACACCACTGGTGTGTCTCGTATTCTATACATCGCTACACCACTGGTGTGTCTCGTATTCTGTACATCGCTACACCACTGGTGTGTCTCATATTCTATACATCGCTACTCCACTGGTGTGTCTCGTATTCTGTACATCGCTACGCCACTGGTGTGTCTCATATTCTATACATCGCTACTCCACTGGTGTGTCTCGTATTCTATACATCGCTACTCCACTGGTGTGTCTCGTATTCTATACATCGCTACACCACTGGTGTGTCTCGTATTCTGTACATCGCTACACCACTGGTGTGTCTCGTATTCTGTACATCGCTACACCACTGGTGTGTCTCGTATTCTATACATCGCTACTCCACTGGTGTGTCTCGTATTCTATACATCGCTACTCCACTGGTGTGTCTCGTATTCTGTACATCGCTACACCACTGGTGTGTCTCGTATTCTATACATCGCTACTCCACTGGTGTGTCTCGTATTCTATACATCGCTACACCACTGGTGTGTCTCGTATTCTGTACATCGCTACACCACTGGTGTGTCTCGTATTCTATACATCGCTACACCACTGGTGTGTCTCGTATTCTGTACATCGCTACTCCACTGGTGTGTCTCGTATTCTGTACATCGCTACTACACTGGTGTGTCTCGTATTCTGTACATCGCTACTCCACTGGTGTGTCTCGTATTCTGTACATCGCTACTCCACTAGTGTGTCTCGTATTCTGTACATCGCTACTCCACTGGTGTGTCTCGTATTCTATACATCGCTACTCCACTGGTGTGTCTCGTATTCTGTACATCGCTACTCCACTGGTGTGTCTCGTATTCTGTACATCGCTACTCCACTGGTGTGTCTCGTATTCTGTACATCGCTACTCCACTAGTGTGTCTCGTATTCTGTACATCGCTACTCCACTGGTGTGTCTCGTATTCTATACATCGCTACTCCACTGGTGTGTCTCGTATTCTGTACATCGCTACTCCACTGGTGTGTCTCGTATTCTGTACATCGCTACTCCACTGGTGTGTCTCGTATTCTGTACATCGCTACTACACTGGTGTGTCTCGTATTCTGTACATCGCTACTCCACTGGTGTGTCTCGTATTCTGTACATCGCTACTCCACTAGTGTGTCTCGTATTCTGTACATCGCTACTCCACTGGTGTGTCTCGTATTCTATACATCGCTACTCCACTGGTGTGTCTCGTATTCTATACATCGCTACTACACTGGTGTGTCTCGTATTCTGTACATCGCTACACCACTGGTGTGTCTCGTATTCTATACATCGCTACTCCACTGGTGTGTCTCGTATTCTATACATCTCTACTCCACTGGTGTGTCTCGTATTCTGTACATCGCTACACCACTGGTGTGTCTCGTATTCTGTACATCGCTACTCCACTGGTGTGTCTCGTATTCTATACATCGCTACGCCACTGGTGTGTCTCGTATTCTGTACATCGCTACTCCACTGGTGTGTCTCGTATTCTGTACATCGCTACACCACTGGTGTGTCTCGTATTCTGTACATCGCTACTCCACTGGTGTGTCTCGTATTCTGTACATCGCTACTCCACTGGTGTGTCTCGTATTCTGTAGATCGCTACTCCACTGGTGTGTCTCGTATTCTGTACATCGCTACTCCACTGGTGTGTCTCATATTCTATACATCGCTACTCCACTGGTGTGTCTCGTATTCTATACATCGCTACTCCACTGGTGTGTCTCGTATTCTATACATCGCTACTCCACTGGTGTGTCTCGTATTCTGTACATCGCTACTCCACTGGTGTGTCTCGTATTCTGTACATCGCTACTCCACTGGTGTGTCTCATTTTCTGTACATCGCTACTCCACTGGTGTGTCTCGTATTCTGTACATCGCTACTCCACTGGTGTGTCTCGTATTCTGTACATCGCTACTCCACTGGTGTGTCTCGTATTCTGTACATCGCTACTCCACTGGTGTGTCTCGTATTCTATACATCGCTACTCCACTGGTGTGTCTCGTATTCTGTACATCGCTACTCCACTGGTGTGTCTCGTATTCTATACATCGCTACTCCACTGGTGTGTCTCGTATTCTGTACATCGCTACTCCACTGGTGTGTCTCGTATTCTGTACATCGCTACGCCACTGGTGTGTCTCGTATTCTATACATCGCTACTCCACTGGTGTGTCTCGTATTCTGTACATCGCTACTCCACTGGTGTGTCTCGTATTCTGTACATCGCTACACCACTGGTTTGTCTCATATTCTGTACATCGCTACTCCACTGGTGTGTCTCGTATTCTGTACATCGCTACTCCACTGGTGTGTCTCGTATTCTATACATCGCTACACCACTGGTGTGTCTCATATTCTGTACATCGCTACTCCACTGGTGTGTCTCGTATTCTGTACATCGCTACTCCACTGGTGTGTCTCGTATTCTGTACATCGCTACTCCACTGGTGTGTCTCGTATTCTGTACATCGCTACTCCACTGGTTTGTCTCATATTCTGTACATCGCTACTCCACTGGTGTGTCTCGTATTCTATACATCGCTACTCCACTGGTTTGTCTCATATTCTGTACATCGCTACTCCACTGGTGTGTCTCGTATTCTGTACATCGCTACTCCACTGGTGTGTCTCGTATTCTGTACATCGCTACTCCACTGGTGTGTCTCATATTCTGTACATCGCTACTCCACTGGTGTGTCTCGTATTCTGTACATCGCTACTCCACTGGTGTGTCTCGTATTCTGTACATCGCTACTCCACTGGTGTGTCTCGTATTCTATACATCGCTACACCACTGGTGTGTCTCATATTCTGTACATCGCTACTCCACTGGTGTGTCTCATATTCTGTACATCGCTACGCCACTGGTGTGTCTCGTATTCTGTACATCGCTACACCACTGGTGTGTCTCGTATTCTGTACATCGCTACACCACTGGTGTGTCTCGTATTCTGTACATCGCTACACCACTGGTGTGTCTCATATTCTGTACATCGCTACGCCACTGGTGTGTCTCGTATTCTGTACATCGCTACTCCACTGGTGTGTCTCGTATTCTGTACATCGCTACTCCACTGGTGTGTCTCGTATTCTGTAGATCGCTACTCCACTGGTGTGTCTCGTATTCTGTACATCGCTACTCCACTGGTGTGTCTCGTATTCTATACATCGCTACACCACTGGTGTGTCTCGTATTCTATACATCGCTACTCCACTGGTGTGTCTCGTATTCTATACATCGCTACTCCACTGGTGTGTCTCGTATTCTGTACATCGCTACTCCACTGGTGTGTCTCGTATTCTGTACATCGCTACTCCACTGGTGTGTCTCGTATTCTGTACATCGCTACTCCACTGGTGTGTCTCGTATTCTATACATCGCTACTCCACTGGTGTGTCTCGTATTCTGTACATCGCTACACCACTGGTGTGTCTCATATTCTGTACATCGCTACTCCACTGGTGTGTCTCGTATTCTGTACATCGCTACTCCACTGGTGTGTCTCGTATTCTATACATCGCTACTCCACTGGTGTGTCTCGTATTCTGTACATCGCTACACCACTGGTGTGTCTCATATTCTGTACATCACTACTCCACTGGTGTGTCTCGTATTCTGTACATCGCTACTCCACTGGTGTGTCTCGTATTCTATACATCGCTACTCCACTGGTGTGTCTCGTATTCTGTACATCGCTACTCCACTGGTGTGTCTCGTATTCTGTACATCGCTACTCCACTGGTGTGTCTCGTATTCTGTACATCGCTACTCCACTGGTGTGTCTCGTATTCTGTACATCGCTACTCCACTGGTGTGTCTCGTATTCTGTACATCGCTACTCCACTGGTGTGTCTCGTATTCTGTACATCGCTACTCCACTGGTGTGTCTCGTATTCTGTATATCGCTACTCCACTGGTGTGTCTCGTATTCTGTACATCGCTACTCCACTGGTGTGTCTCGTATTCTGTACATCGCTACTCCACTGGTGTGTCTCGTATTCTGTACATCGCTACTCCACTGGTGTGTCTCATATTCTGTACATCGCTACTCCACTGGTGTGTCTCGTATTCTGTATATCGCTACTCCACTGGTGTGTCTCGTATTCTGTACATCGCTACTCCACTGGTGTGTCTCATATTCTATACATCGCTATGCCACTGGAGTGTCTCATATTCTGTACATCGCTACTCCACTGGTGTGTCTCGTATTCTGTACATCGCTACTCCACTGGTGTGTCTCGTATTCTGTACATCGCTACTCCACTGGTGTGTCTCGTATTCTGTACATCGCTACTCCACTGGTGTGTCTCGTATTCTGTACATCTCTACTCCACTGGTGTGTCTCGTATTCTGTACATCGCTACTCCACTGGTGTGTCTCGTATTCTGTACATCGCTACTCCACTGGTGTGTCTCGTATTCTGTACATCGCTACACCACTGGTGTGTCTCGTGTTCTGTACATCGCTACTCCACTGGTGTGTCTCGTATTCTGTACATCGCTACTCCACTGGTGTGTCTCGTATTCTGTACATCGCTACTCCACTGGTGTGTCTCATATTCTATACATCGCTACTCCACTGGTGTGTCTCGTATTCTGTACATCGCTACTCCACTGGTGTGTCTCGTATTCTATACATCGCTACTCCACTGGTGTGTCTCGTATTCTATACATCGCTACTCCACTGGTGTGTCTCGTATTCTATACATCGCTACACCACTGGTGTGTCTCGTATTCTGTACATCGCTACTCCACTGGTGTGTCTCGTATTCTGTACATCGCTACTCCACTGGTGTGTCTCGTATTCTGTACATCGCTACACCACTGGTGTGTCTCGTATTCTGTACATCGCTACTCCACTGGTGTGTCTCGTATTCTATACATCGCTATGCCACTGGTGTGTCTCGTATTCTGTACATCGCTACTCCACTGGTGTGTCTCGTATTCTATACATCGCTACTCCACTGGTGTGTCTCGTATTCTGTACATCGCTATGCCACTGGTGTGTCTCGTATTCTGTACATCGCTACTCCACTGGTGTGTCTCGTATTCTATACATCGCTACTCCACTGGTGTGTCTCGTATTCTGTACATCGCTACTCCACTCGTGTGTCTCGTATTCTGTACATCGCTACTCCACTGGTGTGTCTCGTATTCTATACATCGCTAATCCACTGGTGTGTCTCGTATTTTGTACATCGCTACTCCACTGGTGTGTCTCGTATTCTATACATCGCTACTCCACTGGTGTGTCTCGTATTCTGTACATCGCTACTCCACTGGTGTGTCTCGTATTCTGTACATCGCTACTCCACTGGTGTGTCTCGTATTCTGTACATCGCTACTCCACTGGTGTGTCTCGTATTCTGTACATCGCTATGCCACTGGTGTGTCTCGTATTCTGTACATCGCTACACCACTGGTGTGTCTCGTATTCTGTACATCGCTACACCACTGGTGTGTCTCGTATTCTGTACATCGCTACTCCACTGGTGTGTCTCGTATTCTGTACATCGCTACTCCACTGGTGTGTCTCGTATTCTGTACATCGCTACACCACTGGTGTGTCTCGTATTCTGTACATCGCTACTCCCCTGGTGTGTCTCGTATTCTGTACATCGCTACACCACTGGTGTGTCTCGTATTCTGTACATCGCTACACCACTGGTGTGTCTCGTATTCTATACATCGCTACTCCACTGGTGTGTCTCGTATTCTATACATCGCTACTCCACTGGTGTGTCTCGTATTCTGTACATCGCTACTCCACTGGTGTGTCTCATATTCTGTACATCGCTACTCCACTGGTGTGTCTCGTATTCTATACATCACTACTCCACTGGTGTGTCTCGTATTCTATACATCGCTACTCCACTGGTGTGTCTCGTATTCTATACATCGCTACTCCACTGGTGTGTCTCGTATTCTGTACATCGCTACTCCACTGGTGTGTCTCATATTCTGTACATCGCTACGCCACTGGTGTGTCTCGTATTCTGTACATCGCTACTCCACTGGTGTGTCTCGTATTCTGTACATCGCTACTCCACTGGTGTGTCTCGTATTCTGTACATCGCTACGCCACTGGTGTGTCTCGTATTCTGTACATCGCTACTCCACTGGTGTGTCTCGTATTCTATACATCGCTACTCCACTGGTGTGTCTCATATTCTATACATCGCTACTCCACTGGAGTGTCTCGTATTCTGTACATCGCTACGCCACTGGTGTGTCTCGTATTCTGTACATCGCTACTCCACTGGTGTGTCTCGTATTCTGTACATCGCTACTCCACTGGTGTGTCTCGTATTCTGTACATCGCTACTCCACTGCTGTGTCTCGTATTCTGTACATCGCTACTCCACTGGTGTGTATCGTATTCTGTACATCGCTATGCCACTGGTGTGTCTCGTATTCTATACATCGCTACTCCATTGGTGTGTCTTGTATTCTGTACATCGCTATGCCACTGGTGTGTCTCGTATTCTGTACATCGCTACTCCACTGGTGTGTCTCATATTCTATACATCGCTACTCCACTGGTGTGTCTCATATTCTATACATCGCTACTCCACTGGTGTGTCTCGTATTCTGTACATCGCTACTCCACTGGTGTGTCTCGTATTCTGTACATCGCTACTTCACTGGTGTGTCTCGTATTCTATACATCGCTACTCCACTGGTGTGTCTCGTATTCTGTACATCGCTACTCCACTGGTGTGTCTCGTATTCTATACATCGCTATGCCACTGGTGTGTCTCGTATTCTGTACATCACTACTCCACTGGTGTGTCTTGTATTCTGTACATCGCTACTTCACTGGTGTGTCTCGTATTCTATACATCGCTACTCCACTGGTGTGTCTCGTATTCTATACATCGCTACTCCCACTGGTGTGTCCTCGTATTCTGTACATCGCTACTCCACTGGTGTGTCTCGTATTCTGTACATCGCTACTCCACTGGTGTGTCTCGTATTCTATACATCGCTACTCCACTGGTGTGTCTCGTATTCTATACATCGCTACGCCACTGGTGTGTCTCATATTCTGTACATCGCTACTCCACTGGTGTGTCTCATATTCTATACATCGCTACTCCACTGGTGTGTCTCGTATTCTATACATCGCTACTCCACTGGTGTGTCTCGTATTCTGTACATCGCTACTCCACTGGTGTGTCTCGTATTCTATACATCGCTACTCCACTGGTGTGTCCTCGTATTCTATACATCACTACTCCACTGGTGTGTCTCGTATTCTGTACATCGCTACTCCACTGGTGTGTCCTCATATTCTGTACATCGCTACGGCCACTGGTGTGTCTCATATTCTGTACATCGCTACTCCACTGGTGTGTCTCGTATTCTGTACATCGCTATGCCACTGGTGTGTCTCGTATTCTGTACATCGCTACTCCACTGGTGTGTCTCGTATTCTGTACATCGCTACTCCACTGGTGTGTCTCGTATTCTGTACATCGCTACACCACTGGTGTGTCTCGTATTCTGTACATCGCTACACCACTGGTGTGTCTCGTATTCTGTACATCGCTACTCCACTGGTGTGTCTCGTATTCTGTACATCGCTACTCCACTGGTGTGTCTCGTATTCTGTACATCGCTACGCCACTGGTGTGTCTCGTATTCTGTACATCACTACACCACTGGTGTGTCTCGTATTCTGTACATCGCTACTCCACTGGTGTGTCTCATATTCTGTACATCGCTACGCCACTGGTGTGTCTCGTATTCTGTACATCGCTACTCCACTGGTGTGTCTCGTATTCTGTACATCGCTACACCACTGGTGTGTCTCATATTCTGTACATCGCTACTCCACTGGTGTGTCTCGTATTCTGTACATCGCTACTCCACTGGTGTGTCTCGTATTCTATACATCACTACTCCACTGGTGTGTCTCGTATTCTATACATCGCTACTCCACTGGTGTGTCTCGTATTCTGTACATCGCTACTCCACTGGTGTGTCTCGTATTCTATACATCGCTACTCCACTGGTGTGTCTCGTATTCTGTACATCGCTACTCCACTGGTGTGTCTCGTATTCTGTACATCGCTACTCCACTGGTGTGTCTCGTATTCTGTACATCGCTACTCCACTGGTGTGTCTCGTATTCTGTACATCGCTACTCCACTGGTGTGTCTCGTATTCTGTACATCGCTACTCCACTGGTGTGTCTCGTATTCTGTACATCGCTACGCCACTGGTGTGTCTCGTATTTTGTACATCGCTACTCCACTGGTGTGTCTCGTATTCTGTACATCGCTACTCCACTGGTGTGTCTCGTATTCTGTACATGGCTACGCCACTGGTGTGTCTCGTATTCTGTACATCGCTACTCCACGGGTGTGTCTCGTATTCTGTACATGGCTACGCCACTGGTGTGTCTCGTATTCTGTACATCGCTACTCCACTGGTGTGTCTCGTATTCTGTACATCGCTACACCACTGGTGTGTCTTGTATTCTGTACATCGCTACTACACTGGTGTGTCTCGTATTCTATACATCGCTACTCCACTGGTGTGTCTTGTATTCTGTACATCGCTACTCCACTGGTGTGTCTCGTATTCTGTACATCGCTACTCCACTGGTGTGTCTCGTATTCTGTACATCGCTACTCCACTGGTGTGTCTCGTATTCTGTACATCGCTACTCCACTGGTGTGTCTCGTATTCTGTACATCGCTATGCCACTGGTGTGTCTCGTATTCTGTACATCGCTACTCCACTGGTGTGTCTCGTATTCTGTACATCGCTACTCCACTGGTGTGTCTCATATTCTGTACATCGCTACTCCACTGGTGTGTCTCGTATTCTATACATCGCTACTCCACTGGTGTGTCTCGTATTCTGTACATCGCTACTCCACTGGTGTGTCTCGTATTCTGTACATCGCTACTCCATTGGTGTGTCTCGTATTCTGTACATCGCTACTCCACTGGTGTGTCTCGTATTCTGTACATGGCTACGCCACTGGTGTGTCTCGTATTCTGTACATCGCTACTCCACGGGTGTGTCTCGTATTCTGTACATGGCTACGCCACTGGTGTGTCTCGTATTCTGTACATCGCTACTCCACTGGTGTGTCTCGTATTCTGTACATCGCTACTCCACTGGTGTGTCTCGTATTCTGTACATGGCTACGCCACTGGTGTGTCTCGTATTCTGTACATCGCTACTCCACTGGTGTGTCTCGTATTCTGTACATCGCTACTCCACTGCTGTGTCTCGTATTCTGTACATCGCTACTCCACTGGTGTGTATCGTATTCTGTACATCGCTATGCCACTGGTGTGTCTCGTATTCTATACATCGCTACTCCATTGGTGTGTCTTGTATTCTGTACATCGCTATGCCACTGGTGTGTCTCGTATTCTGTACATCGCTACTCCACTGGTGTGTCTCATATTCTATACATCGCTACTCCACTGGTGTGTCTCATATTCTATACATCGCTACTCCACTGGTGTGTCTCGTATTCTGTACATCGCTACTCCACTGGTGTGTCTCGTATTCTGTACATCGCTACTTCACTGGTGTGTCTCGTATTCTATACATCGCTACTCCACTGGTGTGTCTCGTATTCTGTACATCGCTACTCCACTGGTGTGTCTCGTATTCTATACATCGCTATGCCACTGGTGTGTCTCGTATTCTGTACATCACTACTCCACTGGTGTGTCTTGTATTCTGTACATCGCTACTTCACTGGTGTGTCTCGTATTCTATACATCGCTACTCCACTGGTGTGTCTCGTATTCTATACATCGCTACTCCACTGGTGTGTCTCGTATTCTGTACATCGCTACTCCACTGGTGTGTCTCGTATTCTGTGCATCGCTACTCCACTGGTGTGTCTCGTATTCTATACATCGCTACTCCACTGGTGTGTCTCGTATTCTATACATCGCTACGCCACTGGTGTGTCTCATATTCTGTACATCGCTACTCCACTGGTGTGTCTCATATTCTATACATCGCTACTCCACTGGTGTGTCTCGTATTCTATACATCGCTACTCCACTGGTGTGTCTCGTATTCTGTACATCGCTACTCCACTGGTGTGTCTCGTATTCTATACATCGCTACTCCACTGGTGTGTCTCGTATTCTATACATCACTACTCCACTGGTGTGTCTCGTATTCTGTACATCGCTACTCCACTGGTGTGTCTCATATTCTGTACATCGCTACGCCACTGGTGTGTCTCATATTCTGTACATCGCTACTCCACTGGTGTGTCTCGTATTCTGTACATCGCTATGCCACTGGTGTGTCTCGTATTCTGTACATCGCTACTCCACTGGTGTGTCTCGTATTCTGTACATCGCTACTCCACTGGTGTGTCTCGTATTCTGTACATCGCTACACCACTGGTGTGTCTCGTATTCTGTACATCGCTACACCACTGGTGTGTCTCGTATTCTGTACATCGCTACTCCACTGGTGTGTCTCGTATTCTGTACATCGCTACTCCACTGGTGTGTCTCGTATTCTGTACATCGCTACGCCACTGGTGTGTCTCGTATTCTGTACATCACTACACCACTGGTGTGTCTCGTATTCTGTACATCGCTACTCCACTGGTGTGTCTCATATTCTGTACATCGCTACGCCACTGGTGTGTCTCGTATTCTGTACATCGCTACTCCACTGGTGTGTCTCGTATTCTGTACATCGCTACACCACTGGTGTGTCTCATATTCTGTACATCGCTACTCCACTGGTGTGTCTCGTATTCTGTACATCGCTACTCCACTGGTGTGTCTCGTATTCTATACATCACTACTCCACTGGTGTGTCTCGTATTCTATACATCGCTACTCCACTGGTGTGTCTCGTATTCTGTACATCGCTACTCCACTGGTGTGTCTCGTATTCTGTACATCGCTACTCCACTGGTGTGTCTCGTATTCTGTACATCGCTACTCCACTGGTGTGTCTCGTATTCTGTACATCGCTACTCCACTGGTGTGTCTCGTATTCTGTACATCGCTACTCCACTGGTGTGTCTCGTATTCTGTACATCGCTACTCCACTGGTGTGTCTCGTATTCTGTACATCGCTACGCCACTGGTGTGTCTCGTATTTTGTACATCGCTACTCCACTGGTGTGTCTCGTATTCTGTACATCGCTACTCCACTGGTGTGTCTCGTATTCTGTACATGGCTACGCCACTGGTGTGTCTCGTATTCTGTACATCGCTACTCCACGGGTGTGTCTCGTATTCTGTACATGGCTACGCCACTGGTGTGTCTCGTATTCTGTACATCGCTACTCCACTGGTGTGTCTCGTATTCTGTACATCGCTACTCCACTGGTGTGTCTCGTATTCTGTACATGGCTACGCCACTGGTGTGTCTCGTATTCTGTACATCGCTACTCCACTGGTGTGTCTCGTATTCTGTACATCGCTACACCACTGGTGTGTCTTGTATTCTGTACATCGCTACTACACTGGTGTGTCTCGTATTCTATACATCGCTACTCCACTGGTGTGTCTTGTATTCTGTACATCGCTACTCCACTGGTGTGTCTCGTATTCTGTACATCGCTACTCCACTGGTGTGTCTCGTATTCTGTACATCGCTACTCCACTGGTGTGTCTCGTATTCTGTACATCGCTACTCCACTGGTGTGTCTCGTATTCTGTACATCGCTATGCCACTGGTGTGTCTCGTATTCTGTACATCGCTACTCCACTGGTGTGTCTCGTATTCTGTACATCGCTACTCCACTGGTGTGTCTCATATTCTGTACATCGCTACTCCACTGGTGTGTCTCGTATTCTATACATCGCTACTCCACTGGTGTGTCTCGTATTCTGTACATCGCTACTCCACTGGTGTGTCTCGTATTCTGTACATCGCTACTCCATTGGTGTGTCTCGTATTCTGTACATCGCTACTCCACTGGTGTGTCTCGTATTCTGTACATGGCTACGCCACTGGTGTGTCTCGTATTCTGTACATCGCTACTCCACGGGTGTGTCTCGTATTCTGTACATGGCTACGCCACTGGTGTGTCTCGTATTCTGTACATCGCTACTCCACTGGTGTGTCTCGTATTCTGTACATCGCTACTCCACTGGTGTGTCTCGTATTCTGTACATGGCTACGCCACTGGTGTGTCTCGTATTCTGTACATCGCTACTCCACTGGTGTGTCTCGTATTCTGTACATCGCTACACCACTGGTGTGTCTTGTATTCTTGACCAGCTGAGGGAGGATTCTCCGGTCATGATGTCTGTGTAACCAAACCCCCTTATCCTCTAAAATTAAACACACGGACTGCATGCGACTTGGTTCAAATGGCCACAGCAGCCTTTTTTATTGCCTATTGTTTTACAGACTAGTACCTTAGGGACGCCGTCCAACGGGCGACCCAAAACAACCACATAACGGTAACAATAGACAATAACATTTACAATACCCCCCGGGGTAGGCCCAGTCCACTACTACTACTCCCCCTGTCCCCGGCCGCAACACACCGACCCAGAGACGAGGTGCCAATCACCCACGGATTGACCCCCACACTTTGGCAGAACCCCGTGCCTGCCACATCCCGGAAACCGAGAGCCACCATACCAAGACAATGACTCCCGGTCCAGCCACCAATCACTTCCAAACCTCTGGACCAGACCTACCCCCACCGCTACTGTGACAAAAGGTATCCCAACTACCCAAAAACATCTCCCACATGACAACACAAAGGGAGGGTGGGCGGGGATCGTTCGGCGTCCGGAAACAGAAGAGGAGGTAACTCCTTCCTCTCCCAGCTAACCCTTTCCCTGCTCCTCCTCTTCCTCCCCGGCTAAAACCATCCCCCAAAGCCATATTAGGCATATACCACTGTCCCTATTAACCCATCACTCCCTACCTCCCCCTTGGTCATGTCGCCCCTCCCCCCAAGTGGGTCCGTGGCTTTCTTGACCAGCTGAGGGAGGATTCTCCGGTCATGATGTCTGTGTAACCAAACCCCCTTATCCTCTAAAATTAAACACACGGACTGCATGCGACTTGGTTCAAATGGCCACAGCAGCCTTTTTTATTGCCTATTGTTTTACAGACTAGTACCTTAGGGACGCCGTCCAACGGGCGACCCAAAACAACCACATAACGGTAACAATAGACAATAACATTTACAATACCCCCCGGGGTAGGCCCAGTCCACTACTACTACTCCCCCTGTCCCCGGCCGCAACACACCGACCCAGAGACGAGGTGCCAATCACCCACGGATTGACCCCCACACTTTGGCAGAACCCCGTGCCTGCCACATCCCGGAAACCGAGAGCCACCATACCAAGACAATGACTCCCGGTCCAGCCACCAATCACTTCCAAACCTCTGGACCAGACCTACCCCCACCGCCACAGGACAGACCACGTGACACCTTACGTGGCCTGGACCCGCCACACACCAAAAGCACGCTCCACACCATCCTGCAGACCCAACGCCCATAAATCCAGACCGACCTCGTTGAGGTGCACACCATCACCCCTCCGAAATCGCCAATCAGCCGGCTCCAAATCCCTGTGCCGTACCACAATCCCACCATTCCTGGTCACAAACCTAGCCACTACCCTATTCACCTGGGCCCTGGCCTTATTAACCTTCTCCACCGACCGAGCCCCTCTCCATGCCAACCTGGTCACTATGTCAGACCATACGACCAGCAAACCAGGATACCGCTTCCACAACTGCAGTAAATCAATCTTTATGTCTCGGATCAAATCCCGCGACGCCCTGGCACCAAGATCATTACCCCCCACATGCAATACCAGCACATCCGGGGGCCGCTCAACTTTACAATGGAAACGAAATTCCGGGACCACCCTGCCCCACTCCATGCCCCGAACTCCGATCCATCGAACAGTCGCCTGCGCACGATCCAAACCCAGCTGTCGACCATTCGGGCGGACCTCCGCCCGACGGGCACCCCAAAATACGAAGGAGTGCCCCAAGATCCAGATCAGGCACTTCCCTATAACAAATAAAACAAAACGAAAATATCAAAACCAATAACAGCACAACCACCAACACATCAAAAAACACCCCTTTCCTCAAACCTTCCGCACGTAACCAAAGTCCCATGATGCTACAACAACTGCGGTCTCACATACCGCCGAAAACAAGAAGATTCCCATCTACCAATACGCTTTACCACCTCATCTCCAAGCCCCCAACGGGCTGCCTCCGTTGCTGCACCAATTCGGAATGAATGCGACCCGAATTCCTCCGGGCGCTCCCCCGCGTTACGTAGACTTAGCCGCAGCACCGCCACAAACTGAAACCTCGACAAAAACGACCCATTCAAATGCCGCAACAACGGGCCAGGTAAGCCTCCCCTCACGGCCATAAATCTCTCGACTAAACGCACAGGGCACAATTCCTCTCCTGGAACCGCATATAACACCACCAATCTACCACGGCCCAGCTGATCCATTTTTGACCGGCGAATCCGGCACTCCACCTGACTACTGCTCACTTGCACGTCCTCAAACATCAAACCACCACCCGTCACCCTGGACGGGCTCACCAGCTCGCCTATCCGGAACGCCCCATAAAAAGCGAGACCGAAAGCCGTTGTAAATAGAACCGTCTCGTACACAGACTCACAAATGCCGCTCAGGCCACCCACCATCCGTCTCAACAAACCAAACGATACAGGGCGCCTCTTGTCCCTCTCCCGTACGCCACGGCGAAAGCCCCGCAAAGCCTGACGAACCCGAAAATCCTGTGAAACATCACGCTCCCCTCTCATTTTTAACCAAAATGCCACTGCCGACACCCGATGTGCCACAGCCGATGCCGATCGCCCTGCTGAAAAATCCGTACTCACCAATGACAACAAAGCCACCAAGTAATCCACGCTTTCCCCACCAAACCTCAGACGCAACAACTCCTCCCATTCAGCCCACACCTTAGCATACCGGCACCAAGTCACCTCGGTCACCGAGTTCCGAATCAAGTCTGAGATCACCGCCTCACCAGATGCCACAAATCCTCGGGGCACTCCACTCCAACTTCGTCCGCCCACGGCAACAGCGCCCGAAACCTGCTGAACTGAAAACGAGACAAAGCATCAGCCACCTCGTTGTCAACACCCGGAACGTGCCTTGCCACTACCTGCACATTCAACTGCAGACATCTCAACACTAAATGCCGCAAATACACCACCACCGGCTCCGACTTAGCAGACAAGTTGTTAATCGCGTGCACCACCGCCTGGTTATCACAATGAAAACACACTTTCCTTCCGGCAAAGTGCGACCCCCATAGCTCCACTGCCACTACAATGGGGAATAGCTCTAACAGAGCCAAATTCCTAACCAAGCCGCTCTCCCGCCACGCCTGTGGCCACTGCCCGACACACCAATGACCTCTGAAGACAGCCCCAAACCCGGCCGACCCCGCCGCATCCGTAAACAGCTGCAACGCCCCGTTAGACGCCACCCTCTCCATCACCAGCGTCCGGCCGTTGAAATGCTGCAAAAATTGATCCCATACTTCCAAATCGTCCCTGATCGCCTTTGTGATCCGCACAAAATGCGCCGGCAACCGTACCCCGGCCGTCGCCGTCGCCAAACGCCTCGCAAACACTCTCCCCATTGGCACAATTCTGCAAGCAAAATTCAATTTTCCAAGCAAAGACTGCACCGCCTTAAGCCGCACCTTCTTCGCCGCTTTTACCCCTGACACTGCGGACCTCAAATCACGGACCTTCTCCGCCGGCAACCTGCATTCCATAGCAATGGTGTCAATTTCAATTCCCAGAAAACACATCACCGGCGCCGGGCCTTCCGTCTTATCCGGCGCCAAAGGAATCCCGAAACTGGCCGCAACTTTTTGCAACGCAAATAGCAAACCCGCACAAACCATCGAACCCGCCGGCCCGACACACAGGAAATCATCCAAGTAATGAATGATGGACGTAAGCCCGGACACGTCCCGAACCACCCACTCAACAAACGAACTAAATGCCTCAAAGTACGAACACGAAATGGAACAGCCCATTGGCAAACAACGATCAACATAATAACTGCCATCCCACCAGCAACCCAACAAATGCTGACTATCTGGATGAACCGGTAACAACCGAAACGCTGCTTCCACATCCGCCTTTGCCATCAATGCACCCCGCCCCGCCGCCCTAACCAGGTCCAACGCCTTATCGAACGACACATAATATACCGCCGACAACTCCGGCGCAATGCCATCATTCACCGATAACCCTTCCGGGTAAGACAAATGATGAATCAGCCGAAATTTATTCCGCTCCTTCTTTGGTACCACCCCCAACGGTGACACCACCAAATTCCCGCACGGCGGGGCGACATAAGGGCCGCCCATCCTGCCCAAAGCCACCTCCCTTTCCAGCTTCTCATCCACCACTTCCGGGTGATCCCGAGCGGAACACAAATTACGATACGGCGGAACCGATGCATTAACAACCGACGGAATATGAAAACCATCCGAAAAACCAGAACTTAACAACGCCGCCGCCTCCTTGTCCGGATACCTATTTAAAAACGGAACCATCACTTCTACCTTCACCGGCGTCGTCCCTCTTACCAGCCCCATCACCAGCCTTTCCTTTTCCTTTTTTAAAACATTTGGACAAGCTATGTCCCCCCCCACATCCGGAGCATTCATGCTTAAAACGGCACGCCGCTCCAAACCTGCACTGCCCTTCATTGTACTGCCAACACAAACCTTTCTTGAAACTTGCCGGGGACCCGGCCCCCCCCGAACCCCCGGCGCCCCCCCGAAAGGGCTGAGCCGGTGCCGACATCAATCGCATCCATAAGGAAATATCCTTATGGTCCCAACGCATATCTGGCCGCAATGCCTTCCGCTGCCTAAATTGCTCGTCGTAGCGCAGCCACGCCAGTCCGCCATAAACTCGATAAGCCTCCCCTATCGCATCCATGTAGCCGAACAAAGCCGAACAATGCTCCGGCTCCTTCTCCCCGACCACGCTCGCCAAAATCGCAAATGCCTGTAGCCAGTTGGCAAAAGTCCGAGGAATAAGCCTATAACGGCGCTTTTCCTCCTCGTCCTTCTCCTTTTTGGAATCACTCGGCTTAACCCTATCCAAATTAAATTTCTCCAGGGGAAGTAGAGAAAATATCTCCACATATTCCCCTTTCCAAATTTTTTCCCGCACCTCCTTCTTTAAATGGGCCCCCAGCGGGCCCTCAAAACAAACATAAACTTCGCTTTTAGCCCTATCATCTAAGCGCACCACCTCATCCTCCTTCTCCTTTTCCTTCTCCTTTTCCTTCTCCTTTTCCTTCTCCTTTCCCCCCCCCGTCTCACTCCCCCCTTCGCCCCCCCCTCTACTCGCACCCGCTCCGCCACCCCCCGTCGCCGCCGAGGCCCCTAAACCGGCTGCACCCACCCACGCCGCCACCGGCGCCTGGGCCCCCTCCCCCCCCCCGCTCCCGAAGCCGCCGCCAGCCCCTGCAACAGCCCCAACAATTGACTCCACACTGCGAAACCAGCGGGCGCTGCCGTAGCCGCAGCCGCCCCCCCCCCCGAAGCCCCCCGCCAGCGCAGCCCCTGCCGCCTCCGCGGCCGTCTCACCCGACCGCCGCTCGGCGTCTCCCGAGACCGCCGCCTCGCTGTCCTCCGTCTGTCGTCCATCCGACTCCTCCGAACCGAAAGCCTCTTCCCCCTCCTCGCCGCTGGCCTCATCTTCCATCCGACATCCGGGGGGCGCCGCCGCAGCACCCCCCCCACCACGGCCGCCAGACAGGGCCGCCGCGTGGGCAGAGTCATCCCCGCTCCATCTCTTGCCCCGGGGTGACAACCCAGGAGACCGTCCTGTCCCCCGCGCCGGCACCCCGGGCCTCGACCTCTTGCGCCCGCCCCCCTGCCGACTGCAAGGGGCCTCTGGGCGCGGACGACCAGACGCCCGGCTCCGGATCTCAGCCGTCGTCGCCTCTGGCCCTCCTGGGCTATTGCAGGCCTCCATCCGCCGAGTCCTCCCGCTCCCACGGGAGACTGCCACATCCGGGGGCTGCACAGCGGTACTGAGTGACCCGGCGGTTGCCGCAGGGCTCCCGCCGTCACTCCTTCTCTCAGCCGCACCGGGGTCAGGCACCGCAGACCCCCCCCCGGCGCCGGACCTACCGCCACGTGCAGCCCCGCGGTCCCCCCGCCGACTGCAGGGGGATCTGCTGGCCTCTCTCCTGCGCCGAGCGCGCTCCTGGCCTGGAGCCGCTGCAGTCTCAGTAACTCCAGCCCGGAGGCCGGGACCGGAAGCAGGCCCCGTGCTGGCCACTCCCACCTCCCGACCGCCGCGGCTGGAACGAAGATTCCTCCCGCCGGCCTCTGCAGCAGCCAGACGCTGCTGCTGCGCTGCACTCTGCGGAGGGTCCCTGGAGGGGCTCTTACATCTCCTCCTCGCCCCCCCCCGCGCCCGGGGAATACCTGCGGGGGGGCCGCGACTGGCGCCCGCCGCTGCTGGGGGGACGAGGGGCAAGCGCCGACGGGTTAACCCCGGCAGCCCTGATGTGGGTCTGCACTGCCAGGGGCCCGTGCGCTGCGACCGCTGCCTGAATCAGACGCTGGAGCTCCTGAAGATCTGCCATGGAGGTGCACGTGCAGATCGTTCGGCGTCCGGAAACAGAAGAGGAGGTAACTCCTTCCTCTCCCAGCTAACCCTTTCCCTGCTCCTCCTCTTCCTCCCCGGCTAAAACCATCCCCCAAAGCCATATTAGGCATATACCACTGTCCCTATTAACCCATCACTCCCTACCTCCCCCTTGGTCATGTCGCCCCTCCCCCCAAGTGGGTCCGTGGCTTTCTGTACATCGCTACTACACTGGTGTGTCTCGTATTCTATACATCGCTACTCCACTGGTGTGTCTTGTATTCTGTACATCGCTACTCCACTGGTGTGTCTCGTATTCTGTACATCGCTACTCCACTGGTGTGTCTCGTATTCTGTACATCGCTACTCCACTGGTGTGTCTCGTATTCTGTACATCGCTACTCCACTGGTGTGTCTCGTATTCTGTACATCGCTATGCCACTGGTGTGTCTCGTATTCTGTACATCGCTACTCCACTGGTGTGTCTCGTATTCTGTACATCGCTACTCCACTGGTGTGTCTCATATTCTGTACATCGCTACTCCACTGGTGTGTCTCGTATTCTATACATCGCTACTCCACTGGTGTGTCTCGTATTCTGTACATCGCTACTCCACTGGTGTGTCTCGTATTCTGTACATCGCTACTCCATTGGTGTGTCTCGTATTCTGTACATCGCTACTCCACTGGTGTGTCTCGTATTCTGTACATCGCTACACCACTGGTGTGTCTCATATTCTGTACATCGCTACTCCACTGGTGTGTCTCGTATTCTGTACATCGCTACGCCACTGGTGTGTCTCGTATTCTGTACATCGCTACTCCACTGGTGTGTCTCGTATTCTGTACATCGCTACGCCACTGGTGTGTCTCATATTCTATACATCGCTACACCACTGGTGTGTCTCGTATTCTGTACATCGCTACTCCACTGGTGTGTCTCGTATTCTGTACATCGCTACTCCACTGGTGTGTCTCGTATTCTGTACATCGCTACTCCACTGGTGTGTCTCGTATTCTGTACATCGCTACTCCACTGGTGTGTCTCGTATTCTGTACATCGCTACTCCACTGGTGTGTCTCGTATTCTGTACATCGCTACTCCACTGGTGTGTCTCGTATTCTGTAGATCGCTACTCCACTGGTGTGTCTCGTATTCTGTACATCGCTACACCACTGGTGTGTCTCGTATTCTGTACATCACTACTCCACTGGTGTGTCTCGTATTCTGTACATCGCTACTCCACTGGTGTGTCTCGTATTCTGTACATCGCTACTCCACTGGTGTGTCTTGTATTCTGTACATCGCTACACCACTGGTGTGTCTCGTATTCTGTACATCGCTACTCCACTGGTGTGTCTCGTATTCTGTACATCACTACTCCACTGGTGTGTCTCGTATTCTGTACATCGCTACTCCACTGGTGTGTCTCGTATTCTGTACATCGCTACTCCACTGGTGTGTCTTGTATTCTGTACATCGCTACTCCACTGGTGTGTCTCGTATTCTGTACATCTCTACTCCACTGGTGTGTCTCGTATTCTGTACATCGCTACGCCACTGGTGTGTCTCGTATTCTGTAGATCGCTACGCCACTGGTGTGTCTCGTATTCTATACATCGCTACTCCACTGGTGTGTCTCGTATTCTGTACATCGCTACTCCACTGGTGTGTCTCGTATTCTGTACATCGCTACTCCACTGGTGTGTCTCGTATTCTGTACATCGCTACTCCACTGGTGTGTCTCGTATTCTGTACATCGCTACGCCACTGGTGTGTCTCGTATTCTGTAGATCGCTACTCCACTGGTGTGTCTCGTATTCTATACATCGCTACTCCACTGGTGTGTCTCGTATTCTGTACATCGCTACTCCACTGGTGTGTCTCGTATTCTGTAGATCGCTACTCCACTGGTGTGTCTCGTATTCTGTACATCGCTACTCCACTGGTGTGTCTCGTATTCTGTACATCGCTACTCCACTGGTGTGTCTCGTATTCTGTACATCGCTACTCCACTGGTGTGTCTCGTATTCTGTAGATCGCTACTCCACTGGTGTGTCTCGTATTCTGTACATCGCTACTCCACTGGTGTGTCTCGTATTCTGTACATCGCTACTCCACTGGTGTGTCTCGTATTCTGTAGATCGCTACTCCACTGGTGTGTCTCGTATTCTGTACATCGCTACTCCACTGGTGTGTCTCGTATTCTGTACATCGCTACTCCACTGGTGTGTCTCGTATTCTGTAGATCGCTACTCCACTGGTGTGTCTCGTATTCTGTACATCGCTACTCCACTGGTGTGTCTCGTATTCTGTACATCACTACTCCACTGGTGTGTCTCGTATTCTGTACATCGCTACTCCACTGGTGTGTCTCGTATTCTGTACATCACTACTCCACTGGTGTGTCTCGTATTCTGTACATCACTACTCCACTGGTGTGTCTCGTATTCTATACATCGCTACTCCACTGGTGTGTCTCGTATTCTGTACATCGCTACTCCACTGGTGTGTCTTGTATTCTGTACATCGCTACTCCACTGGTGTGTCTTGTATTCTGTACATGGCTACACCACTGGTGTGTCTCGTATTCTGTACATCGCTACTCCACTGGTGTGTCTCGTATTCTGTACATCACTACACCACTGGTGTGTCTCGTATTCTGTACATCGCTACTCCACTGGTGTGTCTCGTATTCTATACATCGCTACTCCACTGGTGTGTCTCGTATTCTGTACATCGCTACTCCACTGGTGTGTCTCGTATTCTGTACATCGCTACTCCACTGGTGTGTCTCGTATTCTATACATCGCTACTCCACAGGTGTGTCTCGTATTCTGTACATCGCTACACCACTGGTGTGTCTCGTATTCTATACATCGCTACGCCACTGGTGTGTCTCGTATTCTATACATCGCTACGCCACTGGTGTGTCTCATATTCTATACATCGCTACTCCACTGGTGTGTCTCGTATTCTGTACATCGCTACTCCACTGGTGTGTCTCGTATTCTGTACATCGCTACTCCACTGGTGTGTCTCGTATTCTGTACATCGCTACACCACTGGTGTGTCTCGTATTCTGTACATCGCTACTCCACTGGTGTGTCTCGTATTCTGTACATCGCTACGACACTGGTGTGTCTCGTATTCTGTACATCGCTACTCCACTGGTGTGTCTCGTATTCTGTACATCGCTACACCACTGGTGTGTCTCGTATTCTATACATCGCTACTCCACTGGTGTGTCTCGTATTCTGTACATCGCTACACCACTGGTGTGTCTCGTATTCTGTACATCGCTACTCCACTGGTGTGTCTCGTATTCTATACATCGCTACTCCACTGGTGTGTCTCATATTCTATACATCACTACTCCACTGGTGTGTCTCGTATTCTGTACATCGCTACACCACTGGTGTGTCTCGTATTCTATACATCGCTACTCCACTGGTGTGTCTCATATTCTATACATCGCTACTCCACTGGTGTGTCTCATATTCTATACATCGCTACTCCACTGGTGTGTCTCGTATTCTATACATCGCTACTCCACTGGTGTGTCTCATATTCTATACATCGCTACTCCACTGGTGTGTCTCGTATTCTGTACATCGCTACTCCACTGGTGTGTCTCGTATTCTGTACATCGCTACACCACTGGTGTGTCTTGTATTCTGTACATCGCTACTCCACTGGTGTGTCTCGTATTCTGTACATCGCTACTCCACTGGTGTGTCTCGTATTCTGTACATCGCTACACCACTGGTGTGTCTCATATTCTGTACATCGCTACTCCACTGGTGTGTCTCGTATTCTGTACATCGCTACTCCACTGGTGTGTCTCGTATACTGTACATCGCTACTCCACTGGTGTGTCTCGTATTCTGTACATCGCTACTCCACTGGTGTGTCTCGTATTCTGTACATCGCTACTCCACTGGTGTGTCTCGTATTCTGTACATCGCTACTCCACTGGTGTGTCTCGTATTCTGTACATCGCTACACCACTGGTGTGTCTCATATTCTGTACATCGCTACTCCACTGGTGTGTCTCGTATTCTGTACATCGCTACTCCACTGGTGTGTCTCGTATACTGTACATCGCTACTCCACTGGTGTGTCTCGTATTCTGTACATCGCTACTCCACTGGTGTGTCTCGTATTCTGTACATCGCTACTCCACTGGTGTGTCTCGTATTCTGTACATCGCTACTCCACTGGTGTGTCTCGTATTCTATACATCGCTACACCACTGGTGTGTCTCGTATTCTGTACATCGCTACTCCACTGGTGTGTCTCGTATTCTGTACATCGCTACTCCACTGGTGTGTCTCGTATTCTGTACATCGCTACTCCACTGGTGTGTCTCGTATTCTGTACATCGCTACACCACTGGTGTGTCTCGTATTCTGTACATCGCTACTCCACTGGTGTGTCTCGTATTCTGTACATCGCTACTCCACTGGTGTGTCTCGTATTCTGTACATCGCTACTCCACTGGTGTGTCTCGTATTCTGTACATCGCTACTCCACTGGTGTGTCTCGTATTCTGTACATCGCTACTCCACTGGTGTGTCTCGTATTCTGTACATCGCTACACCACTGGTGTGTCTCGTATTCTGTACATCGCTACTCCACTGGTGTGTCTCGTATTCTGTACATCGCTACTCCACTGGTGTGTCTCGTATTCTGTACATCGCTACGCCACTGGTGTGTCTCGTATTCTATACATCGCTACGCCACTGGTGTGTCTCGTATTCTATACATCGCTACTCCACTGGTGTGTCTCGTATTCTGTACATCGCTACTCCACTGGTGTGTCTCGTATTCTGTACATCGCTACTCCACTGGTGTGTCTCGTATTCTATACATCGCTACTCCACTGGTGTGTCTCGTATTCTGTACATCGCTACGCCACTGGTGTGTCTCGTATTCTATACATCGCTACGCCACTGGTGTGTCTCGTATTCTATACATCGCTACGCCACTGGTGTGTCTCGTATTCTATACATCGCTACGCCACTGGTGTGTCTCGTATTCTATACATCGCTACACCACTGGTGTGTCTCGTATTCTGTACATCGCTACTCCACTGGTGTGTCTCGTATTCTGTACATCGCTACTCCACTGGTGTGTCTCGTATTCTGTACATTGCTACTCCACTGGTGTGTCTCGTATTCTATACATCGCTACTCCACTGGTGTGTCTCATATTCTGTACATCGCTACACCACTGGTGTGTCTCGTATTCTGTACATCGCTACTCCACTGGTGTGTCTCGTATTCTGTACATCGCTACTCCACTGGTGTGTCTCGTATTCTATACATCGCTACTCCACTGGTGTGTCTCGTATTCTGTACATCGCTACTCCACTGGTGTGTCTCGTATTCTGTACATCGCTACTCCATTGGTGTGTCTTGTATTCTATACATCGCTACTCCACTGGTGTGTCTCGTATTCTGTACATCGCTACTCCATTGGTGTGTCTTGTATTCTATACATCGCTACTCCACTGGTGTGTCTCATATTCTATACATCGCTACTCCACTGGTGTGTCTCGTATTCTGTACATCGCTACACCACTGGTGTGTCTCGTATTCTGTACATCGCTACTCCACTGGTGTGTCTCGTATTCTGTACATCGCTACTCCACTGGTGTGTCTCATATTCTATACATCGCTACTCCACTGGTGTGTCTCGTATTCTATACATCGCTACTCCACTGGTGTGTCTCGTATTCTGTACATCGCTACACCACTGGTGTGTCTCGTATTCTGTACATCGCTACTCCACTGGTGTGTCTCGTATTCTGTACATCGCTACTCCACTGGTGTGTCTCGTATTCTGTACATCGCTACTCCACTGGTGTGTCTCGTATTCTATACATCGCTACTCCACTGGTGTGTCTCGTATTCTGTACATCGCTACTCCACTGGTGTGTCTCGTATTCTGTACATCGCTACTCCATTGGTGTGTCTTGTATTCTATACATCGCTACTCCACTGGTGTGTCTCGTATTCTGTACATCGCTACTCCATTGGTGTGTCTTGTATTCTATACATCGCTACTCCACTGGTGTGTCTCATATTCTATACATCGCTACTCCACTGGTGTGTCTCGTATTCTGTACATCGCTACTCCACTGGTGTGTCTCGTATTCTATACATCGCTACTCCACTGGTGTGTCTCGTATTCTGTACATCGCTACTCCATTGGTGTGTCTTGTATTCTATACATCGCTACACCACTGGTGTGTCTCATATTCTATACATCGCTACTCCACTGGTGTGTCTCGTATTCTGTACATCGCTACACCACTGGTGTGTCTCGTATTCTGTACATCGCTACTCCACTGGTGTGTCTCGTATTCTGTAGATCGCTACTCCACTGGTGTGTCTCGTATTCTATACATCGCTACTCCACTGGTGTGTCTCGTATTCTGTACATCGCTACACCACTGGTGTGTCTCGTATTCTGTACATCACTACTCCACTGGTGTGTCTCATATTCTATACATCGCTACTCCACTGGTGTGTCTCGTATTCTGTACATCTCTACTCCACTGGTGTGTCTCGTATTCTGTACATCGCTACTCCACTGGTGTGTCTCGTATTCTATACATCGCTATGCCACTGGTGTGTCTCGTATTCTGTACATCGCTACGCCACTGGTGTGTCTCGTATTCTGTACATCGCTACACCACTGGTGTGTCTCGTATTCTGTACATCGCTACTCCACTGGTGTGTCTCATATTCTATACATCGCTACTCCACTGGTGTGTCTCGTATTCTGTACATCGCTACTCCACTGGTGTGTCTCGTATTCTGTACATCGCTACTCCACTGGTGTGTCTCGTATTCTATACATCGCTATGCCACTGGTGTGTCTCGTATTCTATACATCGCTACACCACTGGTGTGTCTCGTATTCTATACATCGCTATGCCACTGGTGTGTCTCGTATTCTGTACATCGCTACTCCACTGGTGTGTCTCATATTCTATACATCGCTACTCCACTGGTGTGTCTCGTATTCTGTACATCACTACTCCACTGGTGTGTCTCGTATTCTGTACATCGCTACTCCATTGGTGTGTCTTGTATTCTATACATCGCTACTCCACTGGTGTGTCTCATATTCTATACATCGCTACTCCACTGGTGTGTCTCGTATTCTGTACATCGCTACTCCACTGGTGTGTCTCGTATTCTATACATCGCTACTCCACTGGTGTGTCTCGTATTCTGTACATCGCTACTCCATTGGTGTGTCTCATATTCTATACATCGCTACTCCACTGGTGTGTCTCGTATTCTGTACATCGCTACACCACTGGTGTGTCTCGTATTCTGTACATCGCTACTCCACTGGTGTGTCTCGTATTCTGTAGATCGCTACTCCACTGGTGTGTCTCGTATTCTATACATCGCTACTCCACTGGTGTGTCTCGTATTCTGTACATCGCTACACCACTGGTGTGTCTCGTATTCTGTACATCACTACTCCACTGGTGTGTCTCATATTCTATACATCGCTACTCCACTGGTGTGTCTCGTATTCTGTACATCTCTACTCCACTGGTGTGTCTCGTATTCTGTACATCGCTACTCCACTGGTGTGTCTCGTATTCTATACATCGCTATGCCACTGGTGTGTCTCGTATTCTGTACATCGCTACGCCACTGGTGTGTCTCGTATTCTGTACATCGCTACACCACTGGTGTGTCTCGTATTCTGTACATCGCTACTCCACTGGTGTGTCTCATATTCTATACATCGCTACTCCACTGGTGTGTCTCGTATTCTGTACATCGCTACTCCACTGGTGTGTCTCGTATTCTGTACATCGCTACTCCACTGGTGTGTCTCGTATTCTATACATCGCTATGCCACTGGTGTGTCTCGTATTCTATACATCGCTACACCACTGGTGTGTCTCGTATTCTATACATCGCTATGCCACTGGTGTGTCTCGTATTCTGTACATCGCTACTCCACTGGTGTGTCTCATATTCTATACATCGCTACTCCACTGGTGTGTCTCGTATTCTGTACATCACTACTCCACTGGTGTGTCTCGTATTCTGTACATCGCTACTCCACTGGTGTGTCTCGTATTCTATACATCGCTACTCCACTGGTGTGTCTCGTATTCTGTACATCTCTACTCCACTGGTGTGTCTCGTATTCTGTACATCGCTACTCCACTGGTGTGTCTCATATTCTATACATCGCTACTCCACTGGTGTGTCTCGTATTCTGTACATCTCTACTCCACTGGTGTGTCTCGTATTCTGTACATCGCTACTCCACTGGTGTGTCTCGTATTCTGTACATCTCTACTCCACTGGTGTGTCTCGTATTCTGTACATCGCTACTCCACTGGTGTGTCTCGTATTCTATACATCGCTACTCCACTGGTGTGTCTCGTATTCTATACATCGCTACTCCACTGGTGTGTCTCGTATTCTGTACATCGCTACACCACTGGTGTGTCTCGTATTCTGTACATCGCTACTCCACTGGTGTGTCTCGTATTCTGTACATCTCTACTCCACTGGTGTGTCTCGTATTCTGTACATCGCTACTCCACTGGTGTGTCTCGTATTCTGTACATCTCTACGCCACTGGTGTGTCTCGTATTCTATACATCGCTACTCCACTGGTGTGTCTCATATTCTGTACATCGCTACTCCACTGGTGTGTCTCATATTCTATACATCGCTACTCCACTGGTGTGTCTCGTATTCTATACATCGCTACTCCACTGGTGTGTCTCGTATTCTATACATCGCTATGCCACTGGTGTGTCTCATATTCTATACATCGCTACTCCACTGGTGTGTCTCGTATTCTATACATCGCTATGCCACTGGTGTGTCTCGTATTCTATACATCACTACTCCACTGGTGTGTCTCGTATTCTATACATCGCTATGCCACTGGTGTGTCTCATATTCTATACATCGCTACTCCACTGGTGTGTCTCGTATTCTATACATCGCTATGCCACTGGTGTGTCTCATATTCTATACATCGCTACTCCACTGGTGTGTCTCGTATTCTATACATCGCTATGCCACTGGTGTGTCTCGTATTCTGTACATCGCTACTCCACTGGTGTGTCTCATATTCTGTACATCACTACTCCACTGGTGTGTCTCGTATTCTGTACATCGCTACTCCACTGGTGTGTCTCGTATTCTGTACATCGCTACTCCACTGGTGTGTCTCATATTCTGTACATCACTACTCCACTGGTGTGTCTCGTATTCTGTACATCGCTACTCCACTGGTGTGTCTCGTATTCTGTACATCGCTACTCCACTGGTGTGTCTCATATTCTGTACATCGCTACTCCACTGGTGTGTCTCGTATTCTATACATCGCTACTCCACTGGTGAGTCTCGTATTCTGTACATCGCTACTCCACTGGTGTGTCTCATATTCTGTACATCGCTACTCCACTGGTGTGTCTCGTATTCTATACATCGCTACTCCACTGGTGTGTCTCGTATTCTATACATCGCTACTCCACTGGTGTGTCTCGTATTCTGTACATCGCTACACCACTGGTGTGTCTCGTATTCTGTACATCGCTACTCCACTGGTGAGTCTCGTATTCTATACATCGCTACTCCACTGGTGAGTCTCGTATTCTATACATCGCTACTCCACTGGTGAGTCTCGTATTCTATACATCGCTACTCCACTGGTGAGTCTCGTATTCTGTACATCGCTACTCCACTGGTGTGTCTCGTATTCTGTACATCGCTACTCCACTGGTGTGTCTCGTATTCTGTACATCGCTATGCCACTGGTGTGTCTCGTATTCTGTACATCTCTACTCCACTGGTGTGTCTCGTATTCTGTACATCGCTACACCACTGGTGTGTCTCGTATTCTATACATCGCTACTCCACTGGTGTGTCTCATATTCTGTACATCTCTACTCCACTGGTGTGTCTCGTATTCTATACATCGCTACTCCACTGGTGTGTCTCGTATTCTGTACATCGCTACACCACTGGTGTGTCTCGTATTCTATACATCGCTACTCCACTGGTGTGTCTCGTATTCTGTACATCGCTATGCCACTGGTGTGTCTCGTATTCTGTACATCGCTACTCCACTGGTGTGTCTCGTATTCTGTACATCTCTACTCCACTGGTGTGTCTCGTATTCTATACATCACTACTCCACTGGTGTGTCTCGTATTCTGTACATCGCTACGCCACTGGTGTGTCTCGTATTCTGTACATCGCTACTCCACTGGTGTGTCTCGTATTCTGTACATCGCTACTCCACTGGTGTGTCTCGTATTCTGTACATCGCTACTCCTCTGGTGTGTCTCGTATTCTGTACATCGCTATGCCACTGGTGTGTCTCGTATTCTATACATCGCTACACCACTGGTGTGTCTCGTATTCTGTACATCGCTACTCCACTGGTGTGTCTCATATTCTATACATCGCTACTCCACTGGTGTGTCTCGTATTCTATACATCGCTACTCCACTGGTGTGTCTCGTATTCTGTACATCGCTACTCCACTGGTGTGTCTCGTATTCTGTACATCTCTACTCCACTGGTGTGTCTCGTATTCTGTACATCGCTACTCCACTGGTGTGTCTCGTATTCTGTACATCGCTACTCCACTGGTGTGTCTCATATTCTATACATCGCTACTCCACTGGTGTGTCTCGTATTCTGTACATCGCTACCCCTCGGTGTGTCTCGTATTCTGTACATCGCTACTCCACTGGTGTGTCTCGTATTCTGTACATCGCTACTCCACTGGTGTGTCTCGTATTCTGTACATCGCTACTCCACTGGTGTGTCTCGTATTCTGTACATCTCTACTCCACTGGTGTGTCTCGTATTCTATACATCGCTACTCCACTGGTGTGTCTCGTATTCTATACATCGCTACTCCACTGGTGTGTCTCGTATTCTATACATCGCTACACCACTGGTGTGTCTCGTATTCTATACATCACTACTCCACTGGTGTGTCTCATATTCTATACATCGCTACACCACTGGTGTGTCTCGTATTCTATACATCGCTACACCACTGGTGTGTCTCGTATTCTGTATATCGCTACTCCACTGGTGTGTCTCGTATTCTGTACATCGCTACTCCACTGGTGTGTCTCGTATTCTGTACATCTCTACTCCACTGGTGTGTCTCGTATTCGGTACTTCGCTACTCCACTGGTGTGTCTCGTATTCTGTACATCGCTACTCTACTGGTGTGTCTCATATTCTATACATCGCTACTCCACTGGTGTGTCTCGTATTCTGTACATCGCTACTCCACTGGTGTGTCTCGTATTCTATACATCGCTACTCCACTGGTGTGTCTCGTATTCTGTACATCGCTACGCCACTGGTGTGTCTCATATTCTGTACATCGCTACTCCACTGGTGTGTCTCGTATTCTATACATCGCTACTCCACTGGTGTGTCTCGTATTCTATACATCGCTACTCCACTGGTGTGTCTCGTATTCTATACATCGCTACTCCACTGGTGTGTCTCGTATTCTGTACATCGCTACTCTACTGGTGTGTCTCGTATTCTATACATCGCTACTCCACTGGTGTGTCTCGTATTCTGTACATCGCTACGCCACTGGTGTGTCTCATATTCTGTACATCGCTACTCCACTGGTGTGTCTCGTATTCTATACATCGCTACTCCACTGGTGTGTCTCGTATTCTATACATCGCTACTCCACTGGTGTGTCTCGTATTCTATACATCGCTACTCCACTGGTGTGTCTTGTATTCTGTACATCGCTACTCCACTGGTGTGTCTCGTATTCTGTACATCACTACTCCACTGGTGTGTCTCGTATTCTGTACATCGCTACTCCACTGGTGTGTCTTGTATTCTGTACATCGCTACACCACTGGTGTGTCTCGTATTCTGTACATCACTACTCCACTGGTGTGTCTCGTATTCTGTACATCGCTACTCCACTGGTGTGTCTCGTATTCTGTACATCGCTATGCCACTGGTGTGTCTCGTATTCTATACATCGCTACACCACTGGTGTGTCTCGTATTCTGTACATCGCTACTCCACTGGTGTGTCTCATATTCTATACATCGCTACTCCACTGGTGTGTCTCGTATTCTATACATCGCTACTCCACTGGTGTGTCTCGTATTCTGTACATCGCTACTCCACTGGTGTGTCTCGTATTCTGTACATCTCTACTCCACTGGTGTGTCTCGTATTCTGTACATCGCTACTCCACTGGTGTGTCTCGTATTCTGTACATCGCTACTCCACTGGTGTGTCTCATATTCTATACATCGCTACTCCACTGGTGTGTCTCGTATTCTGTACATCGCTACCCCTCGGTGTGTCTCGTATTCTGTACATCGCTACTCCACTGGTGTGTCTCGTATTCTATACATCACTACTCCACTGGTGTGTCTCGTATTCTGTACATCGCTACTCCACTGGTGTGTCTCGTATTCTGTACATCGCTACTCCACTGGTGTGTCTCGTATTCTGTACATCGCTACACCACTGGTGTGTCTCGTATTCTGTACATCGCTACTCCACTGGTGTGTCTCGTATTCTGTACATCGCTACTCCACTGGTGTGTCTCGTATTCTGTACATCGCTACTCCACTGGTGTGTCTCGTATTCTGTACATCGCTACTCCACTGGTGTGTCTCGTATTCTGTACATCGCTACTCCACTGGTGTGTCTCGTATTCTGTACATCTCTACTCCACTGGTGTGTCTCGTATTCTGTACATCGCTACTCCACTGGTGTGTCTCGTATTCTGTACATCGCTACTCCACTGGTGTGTCTCATATTCTATACATCGCTACTCCACTGGTGTGTCTCGTATTCTGTACATCGCTACCCCTCGGTGTGTCTCGTATTCTGTACATCGCTACTCCACTGGTGTGTCTCGTATTCTATACATCACTACTCCACTGGTGTGTCTCGTATTCTGTACATCGCTACTCCACTGGTGTGTCTCGTATTCTGTACATCGCTACTCCACTGGTGTGTCTCGTATTCTGTACATCGCTACACCACTGGTGTGTCTCGTATTCTGTACATCGCTACTCCACTGGTGTGTCTCGTATTCTGTACATCGCTACTCCACTGGTGTGTCTCGTATTCTGTACATCGCTACTCCACTGGTGTGTCTCGTATTCTGTACATCGCTACTCCACTGGTGTGTCTCGTATTCTGTACATCGCTACTCCACTGGTGTGTCTCGTATTCTGTACATCGCTACTCCACTGGTGTGTCTCGTATTCTATACATCACTACTCCACTGGTGTGTCTCGTATTCTGTACATCGCTACTCCACTGGTGTGTCTCGTATTCTGTACATCGCTACTCCACTGGTGTGTCTCGTATTCTGTACATCTCTACTCCACTGGTGTGTCTCGTATTCTGTACATCGCTACTCCACTGGTGTGTCTCGTATTCTGTACATCGCTACTCCACTGGTGTGTCTCATATTCTATACATCGCTACTCCACTGGTGTGTCTCGTATTCTGTACATCGCTACTCCACTGGTGTGTCTCGTATTCTATACATCGCTACTCCACTGGTGTGTCTCGTATTCTATACATCGCTACTCCACTGGTGTGTCTCGTATTCTGTACATCGCTACGCCACTGGTGTGTCTCATATTCTGTACATCGCTACTCCACTGGTGTGTCTCGTATTCTATACATCGCTACTCCACTGGTGTGTCTCGTATTCTATACATCGCTACACCACTGGTGTGTCTCATATTCTGTACATCGCTACTCCACTGGTGTGTCTCGTATTCTATACATCGCTACTCCACTGGTGTGTCTTGTATTCTGTACATCGCTACTCCACTGGTGTGTCTCGTATTCTGTACATCACTACTCCACTGGTGTGTCTCGTATTCTGTACATCGCTACTCCACTGGTGTGTCTCGTATTCTGTACATCGCTACTCCACTGGTGTGTCTTGTATTCTGTACATCGCTACACCACTGGTGTGTCTCGTATTCTGTACATCACTACTCCACTGGTGTGTCTCGTATTCTGTACATCGCTACTCCACTGGTGTGTCTCGTATTCTGTACATCACTACTCCACTGGTGTGTCTCGTATTCTGTACATCGCTACTCCACTGGTGTGTCTCGTATTCTGTACATCGCTACGCCTCTGGTGTGTCTCGTATTCTGTACATCGCTACTCCACTGGTGTGTCTTGTATTCTGTACATCGCTACACCACTGGTGTGTCTCGTATTCTGTACATCACTACTCCACTGGTGTGTCTCGTATTCTGTACATCGCTACTCCACTGGTGTGTCTCGTATTCTGTACATCACTACTCCACTGGTGTGTCTCGTATTCTGTACATCGCTACTCCACTGGTGTGTCTCGTATTCTATACATCGCTACTCCACTGGTGTGTCTCATATTCTATACATCGCTACTCCACTGGTGTGTCTCGTATTCTGTACATCGCTACTCCACTGGTGTGTCTTGTATTCTGTACATCGCTACACCACTGGTGTGTCTCGTATTCTGTACATCGCTACGCCACTGGTGTGTCTCGTATTCTGTACATCGCTACTCCACTGGTGTGTCTCGTATTCTGTACATCGCTACACCACTGGTGTGTCTCGTATTCTGTACATCGCTACACCACTGGTGTGTCTCGTATTCTATACATCGCTATGCCACTGGTGTGTCTCGTATTCTGTACATCGCTACTCCACTGGTGTGTCTCGTATTCTGTACATCGCTACACCACTGGTGTGTCTCGTATTCTGTACATCGCTACTCCACTGGTGTGTCTCGTATTCTGTACATCGCTACTCCACTGGTGTGTCTCGTATTCTATACATCGCTACTCCACTGGTGTGTCTCGTATTCTGTACATCGCTACACCACTGGTGTGTCTCGTATTCTGTACATCGCTACTCCACTGGTGTGTCTCGTATTCTGTACATCGCTACTCCACTGGTGTGTCTCGTATTCTGTACATCGCTATGCCACTGGTGTGTCTCGTATTCTATACATCGCTACTCCACTGGTGTGTCTCGTATTCTGTACATCGCTACTCCACTGGTGTGTCTCGTATTCTGTACATCGCTACTCCACTGGTGTGTCTCGTATTCTGTACATCGCTACGCCACTGGTGTGTCTCGTATTCTGTACATCGCTACACCACTGGTGTGTCTCGTATTCTGTACATCGCTACACCACTGGTGTGTCTCATATTCTATACATCGCTACTCCACTGGTGTGTCTCGTATTCTGTACATCGCTACGCCACTGGTGTGTCTCATATTCTATACATCGCTACTCCACTGGTGTGTCTCGTATTCTGTACATCGCTACTCCACTGGTGTGTCTCGTATTCTGTACATCGCTACACCACTGGTGTGTCTCGTATTCTATACATCGCTAGTCCACTGGTGTGTCTCGTATTCTGTACATCGCTACTCCACTGGTGTGTCTCGTATTCTGTACATCGCTACACCACTGGTGTGTCTCGTATTCTATACATCGCTACTCCACTGGTGTGTCTCGTATTCTATACATCGCTACTCCACTGGTGTGTCTCGTATTCTGTACATCGCTACACCACTGGTGTGTCTCGTATTCTGTACATCGCTACACCACTGGTGTGTCTCGTATTCTGTACATCGCTACACCACTGGTGTGTCTCGTATTCTGTACATCGCTACTCCACTGGTGTGTCTCATATTCTATACATCGCTACTCCACTGGTGTGTCTCGTATTCTGTACATCGCTACTCCACTGGTGTGTCTCGTATTCTATACATCGCTACTCCACTGGTGTGTCTCGTATTCTGTACATCGATATGCCACTGGTGTGTCTCGTATTCTGTACATCGATATGCCACTGGTGTGTCTCGTATTCTGTACATCGCTACTCCACTGGTGTGTCTCGTATTCTGTACATCGCTACTCCACTGGTATGTCTCGTATTCTATACATCGCTACACCACTGGTGTGTCTCGTATTCTGTACATCGCTACTCCACTGGTGTGTCTCGTATTCTGTACATCGCTACTCCACTGGTGTGTCTCGTATTCTGTACATCGCTACACCACTGGTGTGTCTCGTATTCTGTACATCGCTACTCCACTGGTGTGTCTCGTATTCTGTACATCGCTACTCCACTGGTGTGTCTCGTACTCTGTACATCGCTACTCCACTGGTGTGTCTCGTATTCTGTACATCGCTACTCCACTGGTGTGTCTCGTATTCTGTACATCGCTACACCACTGGTGTGTCTCGTATTCTGTACATCGCTACTCCACTGGTGTGTCTCGTATTCTGTACATCGCTACTCCACTGGTGTGTCTCGTATTCTGTACATCGCTACTCCACTGGTGTGTCTCGTATTCTGTACATCGCTACACCACTGGTGTGTCTCGTATTCTGTACATCGCTACTCCACTGGTGTGTCTCGTATTCTGTACATCGCTACTCCACTGGTGTGTCTCGTATTCTGTACATCGCTACTCCACTGGTGTGTCTCGTATTCTGTACATCGCTACGCCACTGGTGTGTCTCATATTCTATACATCGCTACTCCACTGGTGTGTCTCATATTCTATACATCGCTACTCCACTGGTGTGTCTCGTATTCTGTACATCGCTACGCCACTGGTGTGTCTCATATTCTATACATCGCTACTCCACTGGTGTGTCTCATATTCTATACATCGCTACTCCACTGGTGTGTCTCGTATTCTGTACATCGCTACTCCACTGGTGTGTCTCGTATTCTGTACATCGCTATGCCACTGGTGTGTCTCGTATTCTATACATCGCTACTCCACTGGTGTGTCTCGTATTCTGTACATCGCTACACCACTGGTGTGTCTCGTATTCTGTACATCGCTACTCCACTGGTGTGTCTCGTATTCTGTACATCGCTACTCCACTGGTGTGTCTCGTATTCTATACATCGCTACTCCACTGGTGTGTCTCGTATTCTGTACATGGCTACTCCACTGGTGTGTCTCGTATTCTATACATCGCTACACCACTGGTGTGTCTCGTATTCTGTACATCGCTACTCCACTGGTGTGTCTCGTATTCTGTACATCGCTACGCCACTGGTGTGTCTCGTATTCTATACATCGCTATGCCACTGGTGTGTCTCGTATTCTATACATCGCTACTCCACTGGTGTGTCTCGTATTCTGTACATCGCTACTCCACTGGTGTGTCTCGTATTCTGTACATCGCTACTCCACTGGTGTGTCTCGTATTCTATACATCGCTACTCCACTGGTGTGTCTCGTATTCTGTACATCGCTACTCCACTGGTGTGTCTCGTATTCTGTACATCGCTACTCCACTGGTGTGTCTCGTATTCTATACATCACTACTCCACTGGTGTGTCTCGTATTCTGTACATCGCTATGCCACTGGTGTGTCTCGTATTCTGTACATCGCTACTCCACTGGTGTGTCTCGTATTCTATACATCGCTACTCCACTGGTGTGTCTCGTATTCTGTACATCGCTACTCCACTGGTGTGTCTCGTATTCTGTACATCGCTACTCCACTGGTGTGTCTCGTATTCTATACATCGCTACACCACTGGTGTGTCTCGTATTCTGTACATCTCTACTCCACTGGTGTGTCTCGTATTCTGTACATCGCTACTCCACTGGTGTGTCTCATATTCTGTACATCGCTATGCCACTGGTGTGTCTCGTATTCTATACATCGCTACACCACTGGTGTGTCTCGTATTCTATACATCGCTACTCCACTGGTGTGTCTCGTATTCTGTACATCTCTACTCCACTGGTGTGTCTCGTATTCTGTACATCTCTACTCCACTGGTGTGTCTCGTATTCTGTACATCTCTACTCCACTGGTGTGTCTCGTATTCTGTACATCTCTACTCCACTGGTGTGTCTCGTATTCTGTACATCTCTACTCCACTGGTGTGTCTCGTATTCTGTACATCGCTACACCACTGGTGTGTCTCGTATTCTGTACATCACTACACCACTGGTGTGTCTCGTATTCTGTACATCGCTACACCACTGGTGTGTCTCGTATTCTGTACATCGCTATGCCACTGGTGTGTCTCGTATTCTGTACATCGCTACTCCACTGGTGTGTCTCGTATTCTGTACATCGCTACTCCACTGGTGTGTCTCGTATTCTATACATCGCTATGCCACTGGTGTGTCTCGTATTCTGTACATCGCTACTCCACTGGTGTGTCTCGTATTCTGTACATCGCTACGCCACTGGTGTGTCTCATATTCTGTACATCGCTACTCCACTGGTGTGTCTCGTATTCTATACATCGCTACTCCACTGGTGTGTCTCGTATTCTGTACATCTCTACTCCACTGGTGTGTCTCGTATTCTGTACATCGCTACTCCACTGGTGTGTCTCGTATTCTGTACATCTCTACTCCACTGGTGTGTCTCGTATTCTGTACATCTCTACTCCACTGGTGTGTCTCGTATTCTGTACATCTCTACTCCACTGGTGTGTCTCGTATTCTGTACATCGCTACTCCACTGGTGTGTCTCGTATTCTGTACATCGCTACTCCACTGGTGTGTCTCGTATTCTGTACATCGCTACTCCACTGGTGTGTCTCGTATTCTGTTCATCGCTACTCCACTGGTGTGTCTCGTATTCTGTACATCGCTACTCCACTGGTGTGTCTCGTATTCTGTACATCGCTACTCCACTGGTGTGTCTCATATTCTATACATCGCTACACCACTGGTGTGTCTCGTATTCTGTACATCGCTATGCCACTGGTGTGTCTCGTATTCTGTACATCGCTACACCACTGGTGTGTCTCGTATTCTGTACATCGCTACTCCACTGGTGTGTCTCGTATTCTATACATCGCTACTCCACTGGTGTGTCTCGTATTCTGTACATCGCTACTCCACTGGTGTGTCTCGTATTCTGTACATCGCTACACCACTGGTGTGTCTCGTATTCTGTACATCGCTACTCCACTGGTGTGTCTCGTATTCTGTACATCGCTACTCCACTGGTGTGTCTCGTATTCTGTACATCGCTACTCCACTGGTGTGTCTTGTATTCTATACATCGCTATGCCACTGGTGTGTCTCGTATTCTGTACATCGCTACACCACTGGTGTGTCTCGTATTCTGTACATCGCTACTCCACTGGTGTGTCTCGTATTCTGTACATCGCTACTCCACTGGTGTGTCTCGTATTCTGTACATCGCTACTCCACTGGTGTGTCTCGTATTCTGTACATCGCTACTCCACTGGTGTGTCTCATATTCTATACATCGCTACTCCACTGGTGTGTCTCGTATTCTATACATCGCTACTCCACTGGTGTGTCTCGTATTCTATACATCGCTACTCCACTGGTGTGTCTCATATTCTGTACATCGCTACGCCACTGGTGTGTCTCGTATTCTATACATCGCTACTCCACTGGTGTGTCTTGTATTCTGTACATCGCTATGCCACTGGTGTGTCTCGTATTCTATACATCGCTACTCCACTGGTGTGTCTCATATTCTATACATCGCTACGCCACTGGTGTGTCTCGTATTCTGTACATCGCTACTCCACTGGTGTGTCTCGTATTCTATACATCGCTAATCCACTGGTGTGTCTCGTATTCTGTACATCGCTACTCCACTGGTGTGTCTCGTATTCTGTACATCGCTACTCCACTGGTGTGTCTCATATTCTATACATCGCTACTCCACTGGTGTGTCTCGTATTCTGTACATCGCTACTCCACTGGTGTGTCTCGTATTCTGTACATCGCTACTCCACTGGTGTGTCTCGTATTCTATACATCGCTACTCCACTGGTGTGTCTCGTATTCTGTACATGGCTACACCACTGGTGTGTCTCGTATTCTGTACATCGCTACTCCACTGGTGTGTCTCGTATTCTGTACATCGCTACTCCACTGGTGTGTCTCGTATTCTGTACATCGCTACTCCACTGGTGTGTCTCGTATTCTGTACATCGCTACTCCACTGGTGTGTCTCGTATTCTGTACATCGCTATGCCACTGGTGTGTCTCGTATTCTATACATCGCTACTCCACTGGTGTGTCTCGTATTCTGTACATCGCTACTCCACTGGTGTGTCTCGTATTCTGTACATCACTACACCACTGGTGTGTCTCGTATTCTGTACATCGCTACACCACTGGTGTGTCTCGTATTCTGTACATCGCTACACCACTGGTGTGTCTCGTATTCTGTACATCGCTACACCACTGGTGTGTCTCATATTCTGTACATCGCTACTCCACTGGTGTGTCTCGTATTCTGTACATCGCTACACCACTGGTGTGTCTCGTATTCTGTACATCGCTACTCCACTGGTGTGTCTCGTATTCTATACATCGCTACTCCACTGGTGTGTCTCGTATTCTATACATCGCTACTCCACTGGTGTGTCTCGTATTCTATACATCGCTACTCCACTGGTGTGTCTCGTATTCTGTACATCGCTACTCCACTGGTGTGTCTCGTATTCTGTACATCGCTACTCCACTGGTGTGTCTCGTATTCTGTACATCGCTACTCCACTGGTGTGTCTCGTATTCTATACATCGCTACTCCACTGGTGTGTCTCGTATTCTGTACATCGCTACACCACTGGTGTGTCTCGTATTCTGTACATCGCTACGCCACTGGTGTGTCTCGTATTCTGTACATCGCTACTCCACTGGTGTGTCTCGTATTCTATACATCGCTACTCCACTGGTGTGTCTCGTATTCTGTACATCGCTACTCCACTGGTGTGTCTCGTATTCTGTACATCGCTACTCCACTGGTGTGTCTCGTATTCTATACATCGCTACTCCACTGGTGTGTCTCGTATTCTGTACATCGCTACTCCAATGGTGTGTCTCGTATTCTGTACATCGCTACTCCACTGGTGTGTCTCGTATTCTATACATCGCTACTCCACTGGTGTGTCTCGTATTCTGTACATCGCTACGCCACTGGTGTGTCTCGTATTCTGTACATCGCTACGCCACTGGTGTGTCTCGTATTCTGTACATCGCTACTCCACTGGTGTGTCTCGTATTCTGTACATCGCTACTCCACTGGTGTGTCTCGTATTCTGTACATCGCTACTCCACTGGTGTGTCTCGTATTCTATACATCGCTACACCACTGGTGTGTCTCATATTCTATACATCGCTACTCCACTGGTGTGTCTCGTATTCTGTACATCGCTACTCCACTGGTGTGTCTCGTATTCTGTACATCGCTACTCCACTGGTGTGTCTCGTATTCTGTACATCGCTACTCCACTGGTGTGTCTCGTATTCTGTACATCGCTACTCCACTGGTGTGTCTCGTATTCTGTACATCGCTACACCACTGGTGTGTCTCGTATTCTGTACATCGCTACGCCACTGGTGTGTCTCGTATTCTGTACATCGCTACTCCACTGGTGTGTCTCGTATTCTATACATCGCTACTCCACTGGTGTGTCTCATATTCTGTACATCGCTACTCCACTGGTGTGTCTCGTATTCTGTACATCGCTACTCCACTGGTGTGTCTCGTATTCTGTACATCGCTACGCCACTGGTGTGTCTCGTATTCTGTACATCGCTACTCCACTGGTGTGTCTCGTATTCTATACATCGCTACTCCACTGGTGTGTCTCATATTCTGTACATCGCTACTCCACTGGTGTGTCTCGTATTCTGTACATCGCTACTCCACTGGTGTGTCTCGTATTCTGTACATCGCTACTCCACTGGTGTGTCTCGTATTCTGTACATCGCTACTCCACTGGTGTGTCTCGTATTCTATACATCGCTACTCCACTGGTGTGTCTCGTATTCTATACATCGCTACTCCACTGGTGTGTCTCGTATTCTATACATCGCTACTCCACTGGTGTGTCTCGTATTCTGTACATCGCTACGCCACTGGTGTGTCTCGTATTCTGTACATCGCTACTCCACTGGTGTGTCTCGTATTCTATACATCGCTACTCCACTGGTGTGTCTCGTATTCTATACATCGCTACGCCACTGGTGTGTCTCGTATTCTGTACATCGCTACTCCACTGGTGTGTCTCGTATTCTGTACATCGCTACTCCACTGGTGTGTCTCGTATTCTGTACATCGCTACACCACTGGTGTGTCTCATATTCTGTACATCACTACTCCACTGGTGTGTCTCATATTCTGTACATCGCTACTCCACTGGTGTGTCTCGTATTCTGTACATCGCTACTCCACTGGTGTGTCTCGTATTCTGTACATCGCTACTCCACTGGTGTGTCTCGTATTCTATACATCGCTACTCCACTGGTGTGTCTCGTATTCTGTACATCGCTACACCACTGGTGTGTCTCATATTCTATACATCGCTACTCCACTGGTGTGTCTCGTATTCTGTACATCGCTACTCCACTGGTGTGTCTCGTATTCTGTACATCGCTACTCCACTGGTGTGTCTCGTATTCTGTACATCGCTACTCCACTGGTGTGTCTCGTATTCTATACATCGCTACTCCACTGGTGTGTCTCGTATTATGTACATCGCTACTCCACTGGTGTGTCTCGTATTCCGTACATCGCTACTCCACTGGTGTGTCTCGTATTCTGTACATCGCTACTCCACTGGTGTGTCTCGTATTCTGTACATCGCTACTCCACTGGTGGGTCTCATATTCTATACATCGCTACTCCACTGGTGTGTCTCGTATTCTGTACATCGCTACGCCACTGGTGTGTCTCATATTCTGTACATCGCTACTCCACTGGTGTGTCTCGTATTCTGTACATCGCTACTCCACTGGTGTGTCTCGTATTCTATACATCGCTACACCACTGGTGTGTCTCGTATTCTGTACATCGCTACTCCACTGGTGTGTCTCATATTCTATACATCGCTACTCCACTGGTGTGTCTCGTATTCTGTACATCGCTACGCCACTGGTGTGTCTCATATTCTGTACATCGCTACTCCACTGGTGTGTCTCGTATTCTGTACATCGCTACGCCACTGGTGTGTCTCGTATTCTGTACATCGCTACTCCACTGGTGTGTCTCGTATTCTGTACATCACTACTCCACTGGTGTGTCTCGTATTCTGTACATCGCTACTCCACTGGTGTGTCTCGTATTCTATACATCGCTACTCCACTGGTGTGTCTCGTATTCTGTACATCGCTACTCCACTGGTGTGTCTCGTATTCTGTACATCGCTACTCCACTGGTGTGTCTCGTATTCTATACATCGCTACTCCACTGGTGTGTCTCGTATTCTGTACATCGCTACACCACTGGTGTGTCTCATATTCTATACATCGCTACTCCACTGGTGTGTCTCGTATTCTGTACATCGCTACTCCACTGGTGTGTCTCGTATTCTGTACATCGCTACGCCACTGGTGTGTCTCGTATTCTGTACATCGCTACTCCACTGGTGTGTCTCGTATTCTGTACATCGCTACTCCACTGGTGTGTCTCGTATTCTATACATCGCTACTCCACTGGTGTGTCTCGTATTATGTACATCGCTACTCCACTGGTGTGTCTCGTATTCTGTACATCGCTACTCCACTGGTGTGTCTCGTATTCTGTACATCGCTACACCACTGGTGTGTCTCGTATTCTGTACATCACTACACCACTGGTGTGTCTCGTATTCTGTACATCACTACTCCACTGGTGTGTCTCGTATTCTGTACATCGCTACTCCACTGGTGTGTCTCGTATTCTGTACATCACTACTCCACTGGTGTGTCTCGTATTCTGTACATCGCTACTCCACTGGTGTGTCTCGTATTCTGTACATCGCTACTCCACTGGTGTGTCTCGTATTCTGTACATCGCTACACCACTGGTGTGTCTCGTATTCTGTACATCGCTACTCCACTGGTGTGTCTCGTATTCTGTACATCGCTACACCACTGGTGTGTCTCGTATTCTGTACATCGCTACTCCACTGGTGTGTCTCGTATTCTGTACATCGCTACTCCACTGGTGTGTCTCGTATTCTATACATCGCTACTCCACTGGTGTGTCTCGTATTCTGTACATCGCTACTCCACTGGTGTGTCTCGTATTCTATACATCGCTACTCCACTGGTGTGTCTCGTATTCTGTACATCTCTACACCACTGGTGTGTCTCGTATTCTGTACATCGCTACTCCACTGGTGTGTCTCGTATTCTATACATCGCTACTCCACTGGTGTGTCTCGTATTCTATACATCGCTACGCCACTGGTGTGTCTCGTATTCTGTACATCGCTACTCCACTGGTGTGTCTCGTATTCTGTACATCGCTACTCCACTGGTGTGTCTCGTATTCTATACATCGCTACACCACTGGTGTGTCTCGTATTCTGTACATCGCTATGCCACTGGTGTGTCTCGTATTCTGTACATCGCTACTCCACTGGTGTGTCTCGTATTCTATACATCGCTACTCCACTGGTGTGTCTCGTATTCTGTACATCGCTACTCCACTGGTGTGTCTCGTATTCTGTACATCGCTACTCCACTGGTGTGTCTCGTATTCTGTACATAGCTACACCACTGGTGTGTCTCGTATTCTATACATCGCTACTCCACTGGTGTGTCTCGTATTCTGTACATCGCTACTCCACTGGTGTGTCTCGTATTCTATACATCGCTACTCCACTGGTGTGTCTCGTATTCTGTACATCGCTACACCACTGGTGTGTCTCGTATTCTATACATCGCTACTCCACTGGTGTGTCTCGTATTCTGTACATCGCTACTACACTGGTGTGTCTCGTATTCTGTACATCGCTACACCACTGGTGTGTCTCGTATTCTATACATCGCTACTCCACTGGTGTGTCTCGTATTCTATACATCGCTACTCCACTGGTGTGTCTCGTATTCTATACATCGCTACTCCACTGGTGTGTCTCGTATTCTGTAGATCGCTACTCCACTGGTGTGTCTCGTATTCTGTACATCGCTACACCACTGGTGTGTCTCATATTCTATACATCGCTACTCCACTGGTGTGTCTCGTATTCTATACATCGCTACTCCACTGGTGTGTCTCGTATTCTGTACATCGCTACTCCACTGGTGTGTCTCGTATTCTGTACATCGCTATGCCACTGGTGTGTCTCATATTCTGTACATCTCTACGCCACTGGTGTGTCTCGTATTCTGTAGATCGCTACTCCACTGGTGTGTCTCGTATTCTATACATCGCTACACCACTGGTGTGTCTCATATTCTGTACATCTCTACGCCACTGGTGTGTCTCGTATTCTGTAGATCGCTACTCCACTGGTGTGTCTCGTATTCTATACATCGCTACTCCACTGGTGTGTCTCGTATTCTATACATCGCTATGCCACTGGTGTGTCTCATATTCTGTACATCGCTACTCCACTGGTGTGTCTCGTATTCTGTAGATCGCTACGCCACTGGTGTGTCTCGTATTCTGTACATCGCTACTCCACTGGTGTGTCTCATATTCTGTACATCGCTATGCCACTGGTGTGTCTCGTATTCTATACATCACTACTCCACTGGTGTGTCTCGTATTCTGTACATCGCTACACCACTGGTGTGTCTCGTATTCTGTACATCGCTACTCCACTGGTGTGTCTCGTATTCTGTACATCGCTACTATACTGGTGTGTCTCGTATTCTATACATCGCTACTCCACTGGTGTGTCTCGTATTCTGTACATCGCTACTCCACTGGTGTGTCTCGTATTCTGTACATCGCTACTCCACTGGTGTGTCTCGTATTCTGTACATCGCTACTCCACTGGTGTGTCTCGTATTCTGTACATCGCTACTCCACTGGTGTGTCTCGTATTCTATACATCGCTACTCCACTGGTGTGTCTCGTATTCTATACATCGCTACGCCACTGGTGTGTCTCGTATTCTATACATCGCTACTCCACTGGTGTGTCTCGTATTCTGTACATCTCTACTCCACTGGTGTGTCTCGTATTCTATACATCGCTACTCCACTGGTGTGTCTCGTATTCTGTACATCGCTACTCCACTGGTGTGTCTCGTATTCTGTACATCGCTACACCACTGGTGTGTCTCGTATTCTGTACATCGCTACACCACTGGTGTGTCTCGTATTCTGTACATCGCTACACCACTGGTGTGTCTCGTATTCTATACATCGCTACTCCACTGGTGTGTCTCGTATTCTGTACATCGCTACTCCACTGGTGTGTCTCGTATTCTGTACATCGCTACTCCACTGGTGTGTCTCGTATTCTATACATCGCTAATCCACTGGTGTGTTTCATATTCTGTACATCGCTACACCACTGGTGTGTCTCGTATTCTGTACATCGCTACGCCACTGGTGTGTCTCGTATTCTGTACATCGCTACGCCACTGGTGTGTCTCGTATTCTATACATCGCTACGCCACTGGTGTGTCTCGTATTCTGTACATCGCTACACCACTGGTGTGTCTCGTATTCTATACATCACTACTCCACTGGTGTGTCTCGTATTCTGTACATCGCTACGCCACTGGTGTGTCTCGTATTCTATACATCACTACTCCACTGGTGTGTCTCGTATTCTATACATCACTACTCCACTGGTGTGTCTCGTATTCTATACATCGCTACTCCACTGGTGTGTCTCGTATTCTGTACATCGCTACACCACTGGTGTGTCTCGTATTCTATACATCACTACACCACTGGTGTGTCTCGTATTCTGTACATCGCTACATGTTAAATAATGGGTTTACGGCGACAACTGCATAGCCAGTATATAATGATTGGAGCGAAGATAGGTCAAAAACATATTATGGATTTATTCAGATAAGAATTGGAGGGTTACAGTCATTAGAGAAAAATAACTGTCTTGGCTTGAGTTAATAGATGGAGACAGATAGAAAAAATAACAGTTCATATATCTTACATCGTTGTGTGTGTAAGCCGTCTCGGGATGGTCTGGTCGGATGGGTCCGTCTTTCTCCTGTCACCTTCTGCCTCTCCCTCCTTCTCCCCTACCTTTGAAGTGTGGGCTTCTTTTATAACCCAAAACCCCTCCTCCTGATTGTCCTTATCTCTTTACATGGTAACACAAAAACTAACTATCCTTATTTTAGTTTGAGCATTACATCATGTCACGTGGTACATTTTACCCGCGAAATAAGTGTACTTGCGCACTAGAGACCTGTAACAAGACCTACTTCAGTCTTATATTTATAATTCCTTTGAAGCTCGCTGAGCTTTGACCTCAGTGTAACAGTAACTTACAGTAAAACGTTTCTCATAGCTATTTCAGCTCATAGCCCAACATTCTAAACAATATATAGCACTACTTTGACAACTTTGACAAACAATGTCAGATGGCTTAGATGGACGACTAACAGATGAGCTTGGTTCTTACCATCTCAAACTCTTGGTTTAGCATTTTCCAACACACAGGCTTTCCTTAAAGGGATGGGCGATATATACATATATTTATGAATATATGTAATCCAGTCTATGAATCAATCTCCATAAACTCACTATTTTACAGTCCCCCCTTATATGGAAGTTTGATGAACCCCGGGAAACCCTAACTCAATCGTGTCATCATTCGTATCACATACATTCTTGTTGGAAATTCTAGACCAATATTTGACTTGATAAACCAATCTGCAACTTTCTGTCAAAAAGTCATCTTGCGATTTAACATTCCTCTAAGAATGTTATCTTCCTTTTTCATTTCTATTTTTATGTTCCTATATATCTTCTGAATTCTACACATCACAAAAACTTGATATATAATACACATCAAAACTAATAAAAATATGATTATGATGGGATTAAATAAAACATTACCAACCGCTGACTGAAAAGATGACTGAGACCAGGAATGTACAGATTTACTAAAACTCTTCCACCAAGTTCTACCTGACATTCCATTCCATTCGTGTTCAATATCACTTAATTCACCTTGTTCATGCCTGAATATAATTTCTGCTTCCTTTAACTGTTTCGTTAATAAATCTAACAAACCCTTGTCTTTCTTTATTTCACTTGTCCACATATCCCAAGGAAAATCATTTATCTGTGATAAATTGAATTGTATCGGAAATGCCGTTGAGTTTCTCTTTCCTATAGAAGTGATATTAAAACTTCCTTCTTTCTTTGAAAGAGATCTCACATCTCCTTCTATACAATACAAACCCATAGGTAGGTTTTCCTTATGTACACAAGCAGAATAGTAAACAGAAACCTTCTCTGTCTCAGACATGACCTGAAAACATATCTTAGTTGGACTTACTGGAGTCACCAGATCATGTAATGTCTGTACAGTCTCTATTCTCGCATGACAAGAAGAATGATTATGAAAACATGAATGATAAATCACCTTATCCTGTCCAGGTAAACACATCACCTTAGAAACAAAATGCAAACATGAAGAAATGTCTACTTGTTCAGTGTTCACTCCATCAAATGCAAAATCTGTGTACTGCAGTTGATAGAACACTTGTTGTGTGTTGCTCACAGGTATACCCAAAACTGTAACAGGAACAATAGTTCCTTCTCTTCCAATCACCGGGATTAGTGATGTGCCAACACAAATGTTTCGTTCACATCCTAACCACTTATTTACCCACAAATCCGTATGATTCAATGCAAAATCATACTCTACAGGTAAATTTCGCAGTATTCCCAGTGGAGTAATTCCACTCTGTAAAGCTTGTGCAATCAACTTTAAATTAGAAGAGTACTCTACCTGTATCTCCAGGCACGCTTTAGCCACTTGTGTTTCGTGTGTGCTTTCACGAGAGCTAATGTAGCATCCTGTAGATGTGACACGGTAGAGCCTAGTACAGCAGCTGTATTCATTACCATCTTTTCAAGAAGTTGATTCAGACTCTTCTGAACCTTTACACCTTTTCCTCCAATAAAACCAATATTATCCAAATCTGACTTAAGTGTCTGTATATTCATGGCATTAGTCAGACTTCCCACTGTCCCAATTCCTCCCAGAATTCCTTCTAACACTCCTCGCTTACTCCTAGTCTGAGTAGTTCTTTTCCCAAACCATTGTTCTATCCCCATCTCCATGTTTATGAGATGTGATTGACACTGAGGAAACCTGGTAGAGATATTCCAATGAGACATATTGAAAATCCACACCATTGTCATAAATTCTCCATCCCTTAATAAGGACTTGGACTGAAATTGATTAATTTGGAAAGGAGTAGACGGCATGAACCTCGTGTCTGTGCATGCACTATCTGCTGCTGACCAAATATTCACACTAACATCTTTACAATGTCTGTAATGTGTCTTTGTTTCAACGCAACACTGGTAAATTCCAGAGTCCCTGGAAGATGGATTTTCTATGGAAAAAATGAACGTATCATCCATCCACCTGATATTACCAATCTGACCTCTGTGAATGACATTAGTTGGACTGTTTAAAAAACTTCCCAAAAATGATGAATTTTTGGTCCATGTCAACAAAGACTCAGAAGGCAATTTCAACCTTGTGTTACATTTTAACATAATGGGTAATGTATTTACTTTATTATGTACTGTCTGTGGTGAAACCCTTATTTCCGGAACTATAGTGTTAGTAGCGGTAAACACTACAGATACCTGAACTTGCACAGGTTCCCGTGTTATCTGGAAATTCCATGTTTTGACCCAATCTTTATCTCCTTCTGTGATGGAGAGTAAAGAAGGATCCAGAATTTTCCCAAAAACCTGAGTTTTTAACAAAATTTCTGTTTTGGATCTTCCAAACTTTCCCTTTGCAATCATGTCATTTGTAATATCACCGGACCATACAGCAGGTTCATCACCTCTGATCTCTATGTTCCAGTATAGTACATCTGTAGGAGAACATTCCCATGTACCCGTTTTATTATTGTGTACATATTCTCCTTGTAATTGTGTGAATCTAGTTTTAGGTCCTGCAATCGCATGTAATATTATGTCTGTGTCGTGTATGAAATGTAATTCAATGCAACATTTTGTTCCATATCCCATGCAGATATTTCCTGTTATCTCCACAGAATTGTCCGTGATGTCCTCTGTCAGTAAGTTCCGTGTATCTGATCCTCTTGGTCTTCGAGAATGTTGAATCTCTCTAGTCTGTTCATTCACATCATTGGCGATTGTTCCTTGATGTAACATGTAAACAATGACGAAAATAAAGCAAAGCAGCAGGAACGTAGATCCCATCACGTAGAAGCTTGTCTTGAGCTTGGGAAGATGTTCTTTCTCCAGAAGGCTTGATGTCATCTTTCCTTCACAGTCTTTAAGTTCTTTATTCCAGTTCGTATAGGAATCCATTTCTTCCTGGAAAGAAATGCAGTATCATTATTTTGTCACAAATATTTTGCACTGGTCAACGTGAACCCACACTTTTTGTGTTTTCCGGGTCTTTTTTACCACATTTGACACTCGGTGCACAAGAATCATGACTTGTCCCATAGTCTCAAGGACTTCAAAAGGACCTTCCCAATTACACTCCCATGGTCCACTCTTGCGAAAGGTTTTGATCATCACTAGAGCACCTTTCTTGAATTTGGACTCATAGGGTGGCTCCTTTTTCTGCATTCTCGATGCCGCATATGGCAGAATCGCTTTCAGGTTCTCCTGTAGCGATCTCAACCATTGGGACCTTGAGATAGCATCTTTTTGTGGAGTGGATAAAAATGGCTCATGTGGAAACCACAATGGCATTTTTCTTCCCGTCATCAACTCAAACGGAGTGAATTGAGTTGTAGAAGAGATTGAACCTCTTATACTCATCAGTATGAAAGGAACCTTGTCAACCCAAGTGTTACCTTTGTCCAAAAGCATCTTTGCAATTCTGGACTTGATTGTCCTATTCATTCTTTCCACAATTCCCGCAGATTGTGGATGATAGGGGACATGAAATTGCTGTCGCGCCCCTAGAATAGCACAAGCAGTTTGCATGATTTTACCTGTGAAGTGGCTACCTCGATCGGAGGTAATCATCCTTGGGATCCCCCAAGTACAAAAGACATGTTGTACCAATTCCCTTGCTGTGGACAAAGCATCATCTTTCCTAACAGGTAATATTTCTACCCATTTTGAGAACACATCTACCACAATCAATGCATACCTGAGACCATGTTTACCTGAGGGTAAAGGACCAATATAGTCTATCTGCAGTGTAGACCATGGACCATCTGCAGGTGCGATCCGTAGAAGTGGTGGCTTCTGTCCTTTAGGTCTTGGATTTATTTGGGCACAAATGAGACATGATAGTACAACACTTTGAACTGTTTCGTCCATTTTTTCCCAATAAAATTTCTCCTTGAGAATGACTAACAATTTCTGTTGTCCCAAGTGACCTAAACTCTCATGGTTGTATCGAGTGAATTCTACCTGTAGATGTTTTGGTACAACTGGACGCAATTCTTCATTTGAACTGTGACACAAAACCCCATTTTCACAGATGAAAGGAGGTTTTGGATCATCCAGAAAAATAACAAGAGAAGGATCTTTTCTCTGTTCCTCTGCAAATGAAGGTATGTACGTGTCTGCTCTCTGAACCGCTGAAATCTCAGAAGGTTCAGAGTCAAACACTTCCTCTCCTGTCAGGGCAGCTTCTTTGGCTAGAGCATCTGCGGTTGCATTTCCTACAGATAACTCATCATCAGATCTTTGATGTGCAGCGACTTTCACTATAGCAAATCTATTTGGGGCCCTAGATGCCATCTCAAAAATTGATTCTAGCGTTTCACGGTGCAGCAAGGCTTTGTTGGACGAGTCCACATAGCCTCTCCTTTCCCAAACAGGCAGGTAATCGGTTAGGGATCTGACAACATAGGAGCTATCACTGTAGATTACCATTGGAGTTTGATCATCAGCTTCATTCAGCTGTAGGACCATTCTTACCGCTTCTATCTCTGCCCTTTGAGCTGAGAAATGACTTGGTAACTTGTGTTTTACCACTTGTCCTCGCTTGGAATAGAAAATTCCATATCCTGTGTGATAGTGTCCTTCCAGAAAAAATCTAGAACCGTCTACAAACACAGGTTCATCTGCGTCTTCCGACTGTCGTCTGAAGAGAGATGGACTTGGTTCATGGAACGTTTCTCTGCAATCATGGGTTTGTCCTTCATACTGCATCAATTGAGGAAGAACATACTTGGCCTTATAATCTACCTCAATTTGATTTGGAGACAATGAGAGCAACCAATGGGCAAATCTCTGATTTGACACACCTGGGATGTTTTTCTCAAAGAGAAGTTTCAGTGTGGAATGTGGCGTTTGGAGAATAACCTTTTGGAACCCGATGATGTGTTGAGTGATTTTTATCGCAAAATACACTCCCACCAGGTGTCTTGCGCACACCTCAAACCCCCTCTCAACAGGTGAGAGAAGCTTAGAGAAGTACCCCAAGATTCTCCATTCCCCCCCTTGCAGCTGCAGCAAAACCACAGAGATACTTGTCTCTGAAGTGTGTGCTTGAAGCGCAAAAGGTGCGTTCTTTTCCACCATACTTAACGCAGGTGCGTGTTGTAGATCATGTTTCAATTGTGTGAAGGCTTTTTCCTGTTCAACACTCCAGGGACCAAAATAATCATCATTGTCACCTTTTAAAAGATCATACAAAGGTCTGGCTTTGTCAGCAAAATTTTCAATGAAATCCCTTGAGTAATTTACAAGTCCTAAAAAATGTCTTAGTGCCTTGTGTGATGTTGGAATTGGAAGAGATGCAATTGCCTCTATTCTGTCCTGTAGGGGTCGCCGTGTACCTGGACTTAGCAGAACTCCTAAAAACCTGACCTCAGTCTGCATCAGCTTGACCTTTTTGGTATTCAGTTTTAAACCTGCATCATGCAGCAGCTCAAACAATTCTGCCAGTAGAGAAATATGCAAATTCTCATCCTCCGTACTCAACAAGATATCGTCCACATATTGCAATAAACATTCCGGACGAGAAAATTTCGACAAAACGTTCGCCAGCGCCTGATGAAAAATGCTTGGCGACATACTTGCCCCCTGAGGAAGCCTACAGCATACATATTGCTGATCGAGGTGGTTGAATGCAAATCGATATTGGCAACTTTGCTCAATCGGTATACTGAAAAAACCATTACTGATATCCAATACTGAGAAATACCTTGCCTTAGCATCCAATCTCGACATCATGTCATGTGTATCAGCTACAATCGGTGCTACATTGGGAGTACACTTATTGAACATCCTCAAGTCCAACAACATCCTATAGCTACCATCGCTTTTCAGAACACACCACAATGGATTGTTACAGACAGAATTTGCCTTACGTATCACACCTTGAGCCAACAATTCCTGTATAATCTTCGACATCGGAGCAACTGACTCCGGAGGCAACTTATACTGACGCTGTGGAGGCGGATCTCGGCCTTCAATTTTGACAATTACATCCTTCATTGTTCCAACCTCATTCCTGTACTGAGCCCATAAAGAAGGAAACCGCTGTACTAACTCAGTCAATACTTCATCACCACCAGTTTCAGGCCACAAATGATCTGCTGACACTACATCGGTCAAACAAATGGTCCCGACATGACTATATTCATCTGGATCAATAACTACCGCCTTACAACCGTTAGAATCTTTCCATACTGTTTTGTTACCCAAATCAATAATCCAGCCATGCTTTTCCATAAAATCAGTGCCAATTATATTCTCAGTATCCTGACAACACCAAATATCCATTTTCGTTTTCAAAAAACCAGGTATTTCCAAAGAAACATCCTGCGCTAAAGTCACCTTTGTTCCATTTTTACCACTGAAACCAACAATTGTGCATACAGGGGAATCTGGCTTTAAATGTAAATCAACATTTGTGACACTCAATTGCGCACCTGTATCAAGGAGAAATGTTACTTCCTGACCTTCAAGATTTACCTTTAAAAATGGTCGACCACAGCTATCCATTGAAACTCGAGTGACGAATTCCAGTGGATGCAGCCTGGGGACCGGCTTTGCTAGTCAGGAGGATGGAGAAGGGAGAAGAGCAACAGGTGTCTTGCCCCTTCCATCCAATCCCTGTATGGACATTTCCCTTATCTGTCTGGTCAGAGGTGCATATGGTGATTGGTTATTTCTGTTGTCAGTATGAGTGGGCGCGTATGGTGATTGGTTATTTCTGTTGTCAGTATGAGTGGGCGTGTATAATGGTGGAGGTGCTGAAGATGGGGGAGGTGCACTGGATGTGTTTGGCATCAGTCCATTTTCCTTACCCAGCCTTTCCTCAACTCCCGCCCTCAGGAATTTCTTGCATTCCCACTTCAGGTGTCCGGGTTGGCCGCAAAAAAAGCAATGAATTGTGCTTTTCCTGTTACCCCCCCCTGAATTCTTGTTTTTAGAATTCAACACCGGTCTTTTGTTGTTTTTGATCTGTTTTTCCTGGGATACTAATGTGTCAGTGGTCCCTTCTATCATGGCTATTTTTGATTTTACCTGATTTTGCTTCATTCGCCTACGTATTCTATCAATAAATGACGTGACCTCTTGTAGACTTTCCATTCTAGAAGCTATTTCGAATGAAGCAGGGTCCAAATATTTAAACTTTTTAACAAAGGCCTTGATCATGGAAGGCGGTTCTTGATCAGATCCGATTTCCATTATCAAACGATATCCTTGCTCGAATTTCACGAGGAAGACAAACGGATCCTCCTGTATGTGTGTCTTAAGGTTTTCTAACAATTCGACTGTTGGGGTAGACTCTCCTGTGGTAAAGAGAATCAACTGTCTCAGCCTATCTTCCTTTGTGTCATGGATCAGGTCATTGTGTTCGTCAGTCCTAGGTGTTGCTTGTAACCTTTTTGCCATGTGGGAGGGAAGCCATACCCTATAAATCTTGTTTCTCTGTTCATTTGTTAGATTATATTTATCGGAATGTGACTCAAAAATGTCCGCATTATGGAAGGCGTCCATTTTATCATCATATTTCGGAATGTCCTTAATGATTTTCATTAATTGGTCATGGATTTTAATGTTAAGACGGGCAGCCTTATCATGTAACTTCTTTTTTCGAAGTTCCTCCTCATTCAGAGTCTCGTCCTCGGCCGTATTCAGCCCGTCCGGTACGTCTGAACCTAAAGCTTCTGTCTTGTTCTGTCTCGTATTAACAGATACATATTTAATATCTTTCCGTAGTTTTGATATTAAATCTGCTCTTGTTTCCAACTGATCCTCCAGATGTTCGATATGTTCTGCTAATATCGAACAATTTGGACAATCTGTTGTTTCTGAATCTGTGACGTGTGTGTCTGTTGTATTGGGCGTGCCTGTTGTTATGGGTGTGTCAGTCACCATACAGATAGTGCGTGCATATGGCTGTGCCCCACCCACCATGGAGTTGTAAGTGTATACCATACCCAATACATTCTGTATCTTTTTCTGTAACCGATTTATAGTAAAAAACTTTTTATCTAGCTTAGAATTCTCAAGTTCACATTGCCGGTACAGATTTGACCATAACTGTGCGTCACTATGTGTATGATCAAAAGAATACTCTACATGACAGTTACTAAAATAATCATGAATAAAATCCATTTCTCACCAGTATGTGATGCTTGTCCTTGAATGGCTTCAACCGTCTGTTGGATGGATGGTCCTCAGAATGGCTTCAACCGACTGGATGGATGGTCCTGAGAATGGCTCCAACCGTCAAGGCTTGACACATACGACCTCCTTGCAGCTTGTCACGTTAACCCTCTCTTAGGCTCGTGATGTGGACACAGTGTATCGTCTTTGCCTGCAGCACTTTGGACAGAAAGATTACTCCCAAACTCACAGACCCCCCTTCTTGGACAAAGGGCAGGGAATGACGTGAGAAAGAGAAAAAGAAAAAAAAAAAAAAGTCCTTCTGCAATAATAGGCAGCGTGAAAAAAATCACCTTTCACAGAAAACAGCTGTGGTTCACAATCATTCAGGCTGGTGCTCGCCAAATGTTAAATAATGGGTTTACGGCGACAACTGCATAGCCAGTATATAATGATTGGAGCGAAGATAGGTCAAAAACATATTATGGATTTATTCAGATAAGAATTGGAGGGTTACAGTCATTAGAGAAAAATAACTGTCTTGGCTTGAGTTAATAGATGGAGACAGATAGAAAAAATAACAGTTCATATATCTTACATCGTTGTGTGTGTAAGCCGTCTCGGGATGGTCTGGTTGGATGGGTCCGTCTTTCTCCTGTCACCTTCTGCCTCTCCCTCCTTCTCCCCTACCTTTGAAGTGTGGGCTTCTTTTATAACCCAAAACCCCTCCTCCTGATTGTCCTTATCTCTTTACATGGTAACACAAAAACTAACTATCCTTATTTTAGTTTGAGCATTACATCATGTCACGTGGTACATTTTACCCGCGAAATAAGTGTACTTGCGCACTAGAGACCTGTAACAAAACCTACTTCAATCTTATTTATAATTCCTTTGAAGCTCGCTGAGCTTTGACCTCAGTGTAACAGTAACTTACAGTAAAACGTTTCTCATAGCTATTTCAGCTCATAGCCCAACATTCTAAACAATATATAGCACTACTTTGACAACTTTGACAAACAATGTCAGATGGCTTAGATGGACGACTAACAGATGAGCTTGGTTCTTACCATCTCAAACTCTTGGTTTAGCATTTTCCAACACACAGGCTTTCCTTAAAGGGATGGGCGATATATACATATATTTATGAATATATGTAATCCAGTCTATGAATCAATCTCCATAAACTCACTATTTTACACTACACCACTGGTGTGTCTCGTATTCTATACATCGCTACTCCACTGGTGTGTCTCGTATTCTGTACATCGCTACTCCACTGGTGTGTCTCGTATTCTGTACATCGCTACTCCACTGGTGTGTCTCGTATTCTATACATCGCTACTCCACTGGTGTGTCTCGTATTCTGTACATCGCTACTCCACTGGTGTGTCTCGTATTCTGTAGATCGCTACGCCACTGGTGTGTCTCGTATTCTGTACATCGCTACTCCACTGGTGTGTCTCATATTCTGTACATCGCTACGCCACTGGTGTGTCTCGTATTCTATACATCGCTACTCCACTGGTGTGTCTCGTATTCTGTACATCGCTACTCCACTGGTGTGTCTCGTATTCTATACATCGCTACTCCACTGGTGTGTCTCATATTCTGTACATCGCTACTCCACTGGTGTGTCTCGTATTCTGTACATCGCTACGCCACTGGTGTGTCTCGTATTCTGTACATTGCTACACCACTGGTGTGTCTCGTATTCTGTACATCGCTACTCCACTTGTGTGTCTCGTATTCTGTACATCGCTACTCCACTGGTGTGTCTCGTATTCTGTACATCGCTACTCCACTGGTGTGTCTCGTATTCTGTAGATCGCTACGCCACTGGTGTGTCTCGTATTCTGTACATCGCTACTCCACTGGTGTGTCTCGTATTCTATACATCGCTACTCCACTGGTGTGTCTCATATTCTATACATCGCTACTCCACTGGTGTTTCTCGTATTCTATACATCGCTACGCCACTGGTGTGTCTCGTATTCTGTACATCGCTACACCACTGGTGTGTCTCCTATTCTGTACATCCCTACTCCACTGGTGTGTCTCGTATTCTGTACATCGCTACTCCACTGGTGTGTCTCGTATTCTGTACATCGCTACTCCACTGGTGTGTCTCGTATTCTATACATCGCTACTCCACTGGTGTGTCTCGTATTCTGTACATCGCTACACCACTGGTGTGTCTCCTATTCTGTACATCCCTACTCCACTGGTGTGTCTCGTATTCTGTACATCGCTACTCCACTGGTGTGTCTCGTATTCTGTACATCGCTACTCCACTGCTGTGTCTCATATTCTGTACATCGCTACTCCACTGGTGTGTCTCATATTCTATACATCGCTACTCCACTGGTGTGTCTCGTATTCTGTACATCGCTACTCCACTGGTGTGTCTCGTATTCTGTACATCGCTACACCACTGGTGTGTCTCCTATTCTGTACATCCCTACTCCACTGGTGTGTCTCGTATTCTGTACATCGCTACTCCACTGGTGTGTCTTGTATTCTGTACATCGCTACTCCACTGGTGTGTCTCGTATTCTGTACATCGCTACACCACTGGTGTGTCTCCTATTCTGTACATCCCTACTCCACTGGTGTGTCTCGTATTCTGTACATCGCTACTCCACTGGTGTGTCTCGTATTCTGTACATCGCTACTCCACTGCTGTGTCTCATATTCTGTACATCGCTACTCCACTGGTGTGTCTCATATTCTATACATCGCTACTCCACTGGTGTGTCTCGTATTCTGTACATCGCTACTCCACTGGTGTGTCTCGTATTCTGTACATCGCTACTCCACTGGTGTGTCTCATATTCTGTACATCGCTACGCCACTGGTGTGTCTCATATTCTATACATCGCTACTCCACTGGTGTGTCTCGTATTCTGTACATCGCTACTCCACTGGTGTGTCTCGTATTCTGTACATCGCTACTCCACTGGTGTGTCTCATATTCTGTACATCGCTACGCCACTGGTGTGTCTCGTATTCTATACATCGCTACACCACTGGTGTGTCTCCTATTCTGTACATCCCTACTCCACTGGTGTGTCTCGTATTCTATACATCGCTACTCCACTGGTGTGTCTCGTATTCTGTACATCGCTACTCCACTGGTGTGTCTCGTATTCTGTACATCGCTACTCCACTGGTGTGTCTCGTATTCTATACATCGCTACTCCACTGGTGTGTCTCGTATTCTGTACATCGCTACACCACTGGTGTGTCTCGTATTCTGTACATCGCTTCACCACTGGTGTGTCTCGTATTCTGTACATCGCTACTCCACTGGTGTGTCTCGTATTCTATACATCGCTACTCCACTGGTGTGTCTCGTATTCTATACATCGCTACTCCACTGGTGTGTCTCGTATTCTGTACATCGCTACTCCACTGGTGTGTCTCGTATTCTGTACATCGCTTCACCACTGGTGTGTCTCGTATTCTGTACATCCCTACTCCACTGGTGTGTCTCGTATTCTGTACATCGCTACTCCACTGGTGTGTCTCGTATTCTGTACATCGCTACGCCACTGGTGTGTCTCGTATTCTGTACATCGCTACTCCACTGGTGTGTCTCGTATTCTGTACATCGCTACTCCACTGGTGTGTCTCGTATTCTGTACATCGCTTCACCACTGGTGTGTCTCCTATTCTGTACATCCCTACTCCACTGGTGTGTCTCGTATTCTGTACATCGCTACTCCACTGGTGTGTCTCGTATTCTGTACATCGCTACTCCACTGGTGTGTCTCGTATTCTGTACATCGCTACGCCACTGGTGTGTCTCGTATTCTATACATCGCTACTCCACTGGTGTGTCTCGTATTCTATACATCACTACTCCACTGGTGTGTCTCGTATTCTGTACATCGCTACTCCACTGGTGTGTCTCGTATTCTGTACATCGCTACTCCACTGGTGTGTCTCGTATTCTATACATCGCTACTCCACTGGTGTGTCTCGTATTCTGTACATTGCTACTCCACTGGTGTGTCTCGTATTCTATACATCGCTACACCACTGGTGTGTCTCGTATTCTGTACATCGCTACTCCACTGGTGTGTCTCGTATTCTGTACATCGCTACTCCACTGGTGTGTCTCGTATTCTGTACATCGCTACTCCACTGGTGTGTCTCGTATTCTGTACATCGCTACGCCACTGGTGTGTCTCGTATTCTGTACATCGCTACGCCACTGGTGTGTCTCATATTCTGTACATCGCTACTCCACTGGAGTGTCTCGTATTCTGTACATCGCTACTCCACTGGTGTGTCTCGTATTCTGTACATCGCTACTCCACTGGTGTGTCTCGTATTCTATACATCGCTACTCCACTGGTGTGTCTCATATTCTGTACATCGCTACACCACTGGTGTGTCTCGTATTCTGTACATCGCTACTCCACTGGTGTGTCTCGTATTCTGTACATCGCTACTCCACTGGTGTGTCTCGTATTCTGTACATCGCTACGCCACTGGTGTGTCTCATATTCTGTACATCGCTACTCCACTGGAGTGTCTCGTATTCTATACATCGCTACTCCACTGGTGTGTCTCGTATTCTGTACATCGCTACTCTACTGGTGTGTCTCGTATTCTGTACATCGCTACTCCACTGGTGTGTCTCGTATTTTGTACATCGCTACGCCACTGGTGTGTCTCGTATTCTGTACATCGCTACGCCACTGGTGTGTCTCATATTCTGTACATCGCTACTCCACTGGTGTGTCTCATATTCTGTACATCGCTACTCCACTGGTGTGTCTCGTATTCTATACATCGCTACTCCACTGGAGTGTCTCGTATTCTATACATCGCTACTCCACTGGTGTGTCTCGTATTCTGTACATCGCTACTCCACTGGTGTGTCTCGTATTCTGTACATCGCTACTCCACTGGTGTGTCTCGTATTCTGTACATCTCTACACCACTGGTGTGTCTCGTATTCTGTACATCGCTACTCCACTGGTGTGTCTCGTATTCTGTACATCGCTACTCCACTGGTGTGTCTCGTATTCTGTACATCGCTACTCCTCTGGTGTGTCTCGTATTCTGTACATCGCTACTCCACTGGTGTGTCTCATATTCTGTACATCGCTACTCCACTGGTGTGTCTCATATTCTGTACATCGCTACTCCACTGGTGTGTCTCGTATTCTGTACATCGCTACTCCACTGGTGTGTCTCGTATTCTGTACATCGCTACTCCACTGGTGTGTCTCGTATTCTGTACATCGCTACTCCACTGGTGTGTCTCATATTCTGTACATCGCTACTCCACTGGTGTGTCTCATATTCTGTACATCGCTACTCCACTGGTGTGTCTCATATTCTGTACATCGCTACACCACTGGTGTGTCTCGTATTCTGTACATCGCTACACCACTGGTGTGTCTCGTATTCTGTACATCGCTATGCCACTGGTGTGTCTCGTATTCTGTACATCGCTACACCACTGGTGTGTCTCGTATTCTGTACATCGCTACTCCACTGGTGTGTCTCGTATTCTGTACATCGCTACTCCACTGGTGTGTCTCGTATTCTGTACATCGCTACTCCACTGGTGTGTCTCGTGTTCTGTACATCGCTACTCCACTGGTGTGTCTCGTATTCTGTACATCGCTACACCACTGGTGTGTCTCGTATTCTGTACATCGCTACACCACTGGTGTGTCTCGTATTCTGTACATCGCTACGCCACTGGTGTGTCTCGTATTCTGTACATCGCTACGCCACTGGTGTGTCTCGTATTCTGTACATCGCTACACCACTGGTGTGTCTCGTATTCTGTACATCGCTACTCCACTGGTGTGTCTCGTATTCTATACATCGCTACTCCATTGGTGTGTCTCGTATTCTATACATCGCTACTCCATTGGTGTGTCTCGTATTCTATACATCGCTACACCACTGGTGTGTCTCGTATTCTGTACATCGCTACTCCATTGGTGTGTCTCGTATTCTATACATCGCTACACCACTGGTGTGTCTCGTATTCTATACATCGCTACTCCACTGGTGTGTCTCGTATTCTGTACATCGCTACTCCACTGGTGTGTCTCGTATTCTGTACATCGCTACTCCACTGGTGTGTCTCGTATTCTGTACATCGCTACTCCACTGGTGTGTCTCGTATTCTGTACATCGCTACGCCACTGGTGTGTCTCGTATTCTGTACATCGCTACTCCACTGGTGTGTCTCGTATTCTATACATCGCTACTCCATTGGTGTGTCTCGTATTCTATACATCGCTACACCACTGGTGTGTCTCGTATTCTGTACATCGCTACTCCATTGGTGTGTCTCGTATTCTATACATCGCTACACCACTGGTGTGTCTCGTATTCTATACATCGCTACTCCACTGGTGTGTCTCGTATTCTGTACATCGCTACTCCACTGGTGTGTCTCGTATTCTGTACATCGCTACTCCACTGGTGTGTCTCGTATTCTGTACATCGCTACGCCACTGGTGTGTCTCATATTCTATACATCGCTACGCCACTGGTGTGTCTCGTATTCTATACATCGCTACTCCACTGGTGTGTCTCGTATTCTGTACATCGCTACTCCACTGGTGTGTCTCGTATTCTGTACATCGCTACTCCACTGGTGTGTCTCGTATTCTATACATCGCTACTCCACTGGTGTGTCTCGTATTCTATACATCGCTACTCCACTGGTGTGTCTCGTATTCTGTACATCGCTACTCCACTGGTGTGTCTCGTATTCTATACATCGCTACACCACTGGTGTGTCTCGTATTCTGTACATCGCTACGCCACTGGTGTGTCTCGTATTCTATACATCGCTACTCCATTGGTGTGTCTCGTATTCTGTACATCGCTACTCCACTGGAGTGTCTCGTATTCTGTACATCGCTACTCCACTGGTGTGTCTCGTATTCTGTACATCGCTACTCCACTGGTGTGTCTCGTATTCTGTACATCGCTACTCCACTGGTGTGTCTCGTATTCTGTACATCGCTACACCACTGGTGTGTCTCGTATTCTGTACATCGCTACTCCACTGGTGTGTCTCGTATTCTATACATCGCTACTCCACTGGTGTGTCTCGTATTCTGTACATCGCTACGCCACTGGTGTGTCTCGTATTCTATACATCGCTACACCACTGGTGTGTCTCGTATTCTGTACATCGCTACTCCACTGGTGTGTCTTGTATTCTGTACATCGCTACTCCACTGGTGTGTCTCGTATTCTGTACATCGCTACACCACTGGTGTGTCTCGTATTCTGTACATCGCTACTCCACTGGTGTGTCTCGTATTCTGTACATCGCTACACCACTGGTGTGTCTCGTATTCTGTACATCGCTACTCCACTGGTGTGTCTCGTATTCTGTACATCGCTACACCACTGGTGTGTCTCGTATTCTATACATCGCTACTCCACTGGTGTGTCTCGTATTCTGTACATCGCTACTCCACTGGTGTGTCTCGTATTCTGTACATCGCTACTCCACTGGTGTGTCTCGTATTCTGTACATCGCTACTCCACTGGTGTGTCTCGTATTCTGTACATCGCTACTCCACTGGTGTGTCTCGTATTCTGTACATCGCTACACCACTGGTGTGTCTCGTATTCTGTACATCGCTACTCCACTGGTGTGTCTCGTATTCTGTACATCGCTACACCACTGGTGTGTCTCGTATTCTGTACATCGCTACTCCACTGGTGTGTCTCGTATTCTGTACATCGCTACTCCACTGGTGTGTCTCGTATTCTGTACATCGCTACTCCACTGGTGTGTCTCGTATTCTGTACATCGCTACTCCACTGGTGTGTCTCGTATTCTGTACATCGCTACTCCACTGGTGTGTCTCGTATTCTATACATCGCTACTCCACTGGTGTGTCTCGTATTCTGTACATCGCTACTCCACTGGTGTGTCTCGTATTCTGTACATCGCTACTCCACTGGTGTGTCTCGTATTCTGTACATCGCTACTCCACTGGTGTGTCTCGTATTCTATACATCGCTAATCCACTGGTGTGTCTCATATTCTGTACATCGCTACACCACTGGTGTGTCTCGTATTCTGTACATCGCTACGCCACTGGTGTGTCTCGTATTCTGTACATCGCTACTCCACTGGTGTGTCTCGTATTCTGTAGATCGCTACGCCACTGGTGTGTCTCGTATTCTGTACATCGCTACGCCACTGGTGTGTCTCGTATTCTATACATCGCTACGCCACTGGTGTGTCTCGTATTCTGTACATCGCTACTCCACTGGTGTGTCTCGTATTCTGTACATCACTACACCACTGGTGTGTCTCGTATTCTATACATCGCTACTCCACTGGTGTGTCTCGTATTCTGTACATCGCTACTCCACTGGTGTGTCTCGTATTCTGTAGATCGCTACGCCACTGGTGTGTCTCGTATTCTGTACATCGCTACTCCACTGGTGTGTCTCGTATTCTATACATCGCTACTCCACTGGTGTGTCTCATATTCTGTACATCGCTACACCACTGGTGTGTCTCATATTCTGTACATCGCTACGCCACTGGTGTGTCTCGTATTCTATACATCGCTACTCCACTGGTGTGTCTCGTATTCTATACATCGCTACTCCACTGGTGTGTCTCGTATTCTATACATCGCTATGCCACTGGTGTGTCTCGTATTCTGTACATTGCTACACCACTGGTGTGTCTCGTATTCTGTACATCGCTACTCCACTGGTGTGTCTCGTATTCTGTACATCGCTACTCCACTGGTGTGTCTCGTATTCTGTACATCGCTACTCCACTGGTGTGTCTCGTATTCTGTAGATCGCTACGCCACTGGTGTGTCTCGTATTCTGTACATCGCTACTCCACTGGTGTGTCTCGTATTCTATACATCGCTACTCCACTGGTGTGTCTCATATTCTGTACATCGCTACGCCACTGGTGTGTCTCGTATTCTATACATCGCTACTCCACTGGTGTGTCTCGTATTCTGTACATCGCTACTCCACTGGTGTGTCTCATATTCTGTACATCGCTACTCCACTGGTGTGTCTCATATTCTGTACATCGCTACTCCACTGGTGTGTCTCGTATTCTGTACATCACTACTCCACTGGTGTGTCTCGTATTCTATACATCGCTACTCCACTGGTGTGTCTCGTATTCTATACATCGCTATGCCACTGGTGTGTCTCGTATTCTGTACATTGCTACACCACTGGTGTGTCTCGTATTCTGTACATTGCTACACCACTGGTGTGTCTCGTATTCTGTACATCGCTACTCCACTGGTGTGTCTCGTATTCTGTACATCGCTACTCCACTGGTGTGTCTCGTATTCTGTAGATCGCTACGCCACTGGTGTGTCTCGTATTCTGTACATCGCTACTCCACTGGTGTGTCTCGTATTCTATACATCGCTACTCCACTGGTGTGTCTCATATTCTATACATCGCTACTCCACTGGTGTTTCTCGTATTCTATACATCGCTACGCCACTGGTGTGTCTCGTATTCTGTACATCGCTACACCACTGGTGTGTCTCCTATTCTGTACATCCCTACTCCACTGGTGTGTCTCGTATTCTGTACATCGCTACTCCACTGGTGTGTCTCGTATTCTGTACATCGCTACTCCACTGCTGTGTCTCATATTCTGTACATCGCTACTCCACTGGTGTGTCTCATATTCTATACATCGCTACTCCACTGGTGTGTCTCGTATTCTGTACATCGCTACTCCACTGGTGTGTCTCGTATTCTGTACATCGCTACTCCACTGGTGTGTCTCATATTCTGTACATCGCTACGCCACTGGTGTGTCTCATATTCTATACATCGCTACTCCACTGGTGTGTCTCGTATTCTGTACATCGCTACTCCACTGGTGTGTCTCGTATTCTGTACATCGCTACTCCACTGGTGTGTCTCATATTCTGTACATCGCTACACCACTGGTGTGTCTCATATTCTATACATCGCTACTCCACTGGTGTGTCTCGTATTCTGTACATCGCTACTCCACTGGTGTGTCTCGTATTCTGTACATCGCTACTCCACTGGTGTGTCTCGTATTCTATACATCGCTACTCCACTGGTGTGTCTCGTATTCTGTACATCGCTACTCCACTGGTGTGTCTCGTATTCTGTACATCGCTACTCCACTGGTGTGTCTCGTATTCTATACATCGCTACTCCACTGGTGTGTCTCGTATTCTGTACATCGCTACTCCACTGGTGTGTCTCATATTCTATACATCGCTACTCCACTGGTGTGTCTCGTATTCTGTACATCGCTACTCCACTGGTGTGTCTCCTATTCTGTACATCCCTACTCCACTGGTGTGTCTCGTATTCTATACATCGCTACTCCACTGGTGTGTCTCGTATTCTGTACATCGCTACTCCACTGGTGTGTCTCGTATTCTGTACATCGCTACTCCACTGGTGTGTCTCGTATTCTATACATCGCTACACCACTGGTGTGTCTCGTATTCTATACATCGCTACTCCACTGGTGTGTCTCCTATTCTGTACATCCCTACTCCACTGGTGTGTCTCGTATTCTATACATCGCTACTCCACTGGTGTGTCTCGTATTCTGTACATCGCTACTCCACTGGTGTGTCTCGTATTCTGTACATCGCTACACCACTGGTGTGTCTCGTATTCTGTACATCGCTACTCCACTGGTGTGTCTCGTATTCTGTACATCGCTTCACCACTGGTGTGTCTCGTATTCTGTACATCGCTACTCCACTGGTGTGTCTCGTATTCTATATATCGCTACTCCACTGGTGTGTCTCGTATTCTGTACATCGCTACTCCACTGGTGTGTCTCGTATTCTGTACATCGCTACTCCACTGGTGTGTCTCGTATTCTGTACATCGCTACTCCACTGGTGTGTCTCGTATTCTATATATCGCTACTCCACTGGTGTGTCTCGTATTCTGTACATCGCTACTCCACTGGTGTGTCTCGTATTCTGTACATCGCTACTCCACTGGTGTGTCTCGTATTCTGTACATCGCTACTCCACTGGTGTGTCTCGTATTCTATACATCGCTACTCCACTGGTGTGTCTCGTATTCTGTACATTGCTACTCCACTGGTGTGTCTCGTATTCTGTACATCGCTACTCCACTGGTGTGTCTCGTATTCTGGACATCGCTACTCCACTGGTGTGTCTCGTATTCTGTACATCGCTACTCCACTGGTGTGTCTCGTATTCTATACATCGCTACTCCACTGGTGTGTCTCATATTCTGTACATCGCTACACCACTGGTGTGTCTCGTATTCTGTACATCGCTACTCCACTGGTGTGTCTCGTATTCTGTACATCGCTACTCCACTGGTGTGTCTCGTATTCTGTACATCGCTACTCCACTGGTGTGTCTCGTATTCTGTACATCGCTACTCCACTGGTGTGTCTCGTATTCTGTACATCGCTACGCCACTGGTGTGTCTCGTATTCTGTACATCGCTACGCCACTGGTGTGTCTCATATTCTGTACATCGCTACTCCACTGGAGTGTCTCGTATTCTGTACATCGCTACTCCACTGGTGTGTCTCGTATTCTGTACATCGCTACTCCACTGGTGTGTCTCGTATTCTATACATCACTACTCCACTGGTGTGTCTCGTATTCTGTACATCGCTACTACACTGGTGTGTCTCATATTCTGTACATCACTACTCCACTGGTGTGTCTCGTATTCTGTACATCGCTACGCCACTGGTGTGTCTCATATTCTGTACATCGCTACTCCACTGGAGTGTCTCGTATTCTATACATCGCTACTCCACTGGTGTGTCTCGTATTCTGTACATCGCTACTCTACTGGTGTGTCTCGTATTCTGTACATCGCTACTCCACTGGTGTGTCTCGTATTCTGTACATCTCTACTCCACTGGTGTGTCTCGTATTCTGTACATCGCTACTCTACTGGTGTGTCTCGTATTCTGTACATCGCTACGCCACTGGTGTGTCTCATATTCTGTACATCGCTACTCCACTGGAGTGTCTCGTATTCTATACATCGCTACTCCACTGGTGTGTCTCGTATTCTGTACATCGCTACTCCACTGGTGTGTCTCGTATTCTGTACATCGCTACTCCACTGGTGTGTCTCGTATTCTGTACATCTCTACTCTACTGGTGTGTCTCGTATTCTGTACATCGCTACTCTACTGGTGTGTCTCGTATTCTGTACATCGCTACGCCACTGGTGTGTCTCATATTCTGTACATCGCTACTCCACTGGAGTGTCTCGTATTCTATACATCGCTACTCCACTGGTGTGTCTCGTATTCTGTACATCGCTACTCCACTGGTGTGTCTCGTATTCTGTACATCGCTACTCCACTGGTGTGTCTCGTATTCTGTACATCGCTACTCCACTGGTGTGTCTCATATTCTGTACATCGCTACTCCACTGGTGTGTCTCATATTCTGTACATCGCTACTCCACTGGTGTGTCTCGTATTCTGTACATCGCTACACCACTGGTGTGTCTCGTATTCTGTACATCGCTACACCACTGGTGTGTCTCGTATTCTGTACATCGCTACGCCACTGGTGTGTCTCGTATTCTGTACATCGCTACTCCACTGGTGTGTCTCATATTCTGTACATCGCTACTCCACTGGTGTGTCTCGTATTCTGTACATCGCTACACCACTGGTGTGTCTCGTATTCTGTACATCGCTACACCACTGGTGTGTCTCGTATTCTGTACATCGCTACGCCACTGGTGTGTCTCGTATTCTATACATCGCTACTCCACTGGTGTGTCTCGTATTCTGTACATCGCTACTCCATTGGTGTGTCTCGTATTCTATACATCGCTACGCCACTGGTGTGTCTCATATTCTATACATCGCTACGCCACTGGTGTGTCTCGTATTCTATACATCGCTACTCCACTGGTGTGTCTCGTATTCTATACATCGCTACTCCACTGGTGTGTCTCGTATTCTATACATCGCTACTCCACTGGTGTGTCTCGTATTCTGTACATCGCTACTCCACTGGTGTGTCTCGTATTCTGTACATCGCTACTCCACTGGTGTGTCTCGTATTCTGTACATCGCTACTCCACTGGTGTGTCTCGTATTCTGTACATCGCTACTCCACTGGTGTGTCTCGTATTCTATACATCGCTACTCCACTGGTGTGTCTCGTATTCTATACATCGCTACTCCACTGGTGTGTCTCGTATTCTGTACATCGCTACTCCACTGGTGTGTCTCGTATTCTGTACATCGCTACTCCACTGGTGTGTCTCGTATTCTGTACATCGCTACTCCACTGGTGTGTCTCGTATTCTATACATCGCTACTCCACTGGTGTGTCTCGTATTCTATACATCGCTACTCCACTGGTGTGTCTCGTATTCTGTACATCGCTACTCCACTGGTGTGTCTCGTATTCTATACATCGCTACACCACTGGTGTGTCTCGTATTCTGTACATCGCTACGCCACTGGTGTGTCTCGTATTCTATACATCGCTACTCCATTGGTGTGTCTCGTATTCTGTACATCGCTACTCCACTGGTGTGTCTCGTATTCTGTACATCGCTACTCCACTGGTGTGTCTCGTATTCTGTACATCGCTACTCCACTGGTGTGTCTCGTATTCTGTACATCGCTACTCCACTGGTGTGTCTCGTATTCTGTACATCGCTACTCCACTGGTGTGTCTCGTATTCTGTACATCGCTACTCCACTGGTGTGTCTCGTATTCTGTACATCGCTACTCCACTGGTGTGTCTCGTATTCTGTACATCGCTACTCCACTGGTGTGTCTCGTATTCTGTACATCGCTACTCCACTGGTGTGTCTCGTATTCTGTACATCGCTACTCCACTGGTGTGTCTCGTATTCTGTACATCTCTACACCACTGGTGTGTCTCGTATTCTGTACATCGCTACTCCTCTGGTGTGTCTCGTATTCTGTACATCGCTACTCCACTGGTGTGTCTCATATTCTGTACATCGCTACTCCACTGGTGTGTCTCATATTCTGTACATCGCTACTCCACTGGTGTGTCTCGTATTCTGTACATCACTACTCCACTGGTGTGTCTCGTATTCTGTACATCGCTACTCCACTGGTGTGTCTCGTATTCTGTACATCGCTACGCCACTGGTGTGTCTCGTATTCTATACATCGCTACTCCATTGGTGTGTCTCGTATTCTATACATCGCTACTCCACTGGTGTGTCTCGTATTCTGTGCATCGCTACTCCACTGGTGTGTCTCGTATTCTGTACATCGCTACGCCACTGGTGTGTCTCGTATTCTGTACATCGCTACTCCACTGGTGTGTCTCGTATTCTGTACATCGCTACGCCACTGGTGTGTCTCGTATTCTATACATCGCTACTCCATTGGTGTGTCTCGTATTCTATACATCGCTACTCCATTGGTGTGTCTCGTATTCTGTACATCTCTACACCACTGGTGTGTCTCGTATTCTGTACATCGCTACACCACTGGTGTGTCTCGTATTCTATACATCGCTACTCCACTGGTGTGTCTCGTATTCTGTACATCGCTACTCCACTGGTGTGTCTCGTATTCTGTACATCACTACTCCACTGGTGTGTCTCGTATTCTGTACATCGCTATGCCACTGGTGTGTCTCGTATTCTGTACATCGCTACTCCACTGGTGTGTCTCGTATTCTGTACATCGCTACTCCACTGGTGTGTCTCATATTCTGTACATCGCTACTCCACTGGTGTGTCTCGTATTCTGTACATCGCTACTCCACTGGTGTGTCTCGTATTCTGTACATCGCTACTCCACTGGTGTGTCTCATATTCTATACATCGCTACTCCACTGGTGTGTCTCGTATTCTGTACATCGCTACTCCACTGGTGTGTCTCGTATTCTGTACATCGCTACACCACTGGTGTGTCTCGTATTCTGTACATCGCTACTCCACTGGTGTGTCTCGTATTCTGAACATCGCTACTCCACTGGTGTGTCTCGTATTCTGTACATCGCTATGCCACTGGTGTGTCTCGTATTCTGTACATCGCTACTCCACTGGTGTGTCTCGTATTCTGTAGATCGCTACTCCACTGGTGTGTCTCGTATTCTGTACATCGCTACTCCACTGGTGTGTCTCGTATTCTGTACATAGCTACTCCACTGGTGTGTCTCGTATTCTGTACATCGCTACTCCACTGGTGTGTCTCATATTCTATACATCGCTACTCCACTGGTGTGTCTCGTATTCTATACATCGCTACTCCACTGGTGTGTCTCGTATTCTATACATCGCTACTCCACTGGTGTGTCTCGTATTCTGTACATCGCTACTCCACTGGTGTGTCTCGTATTCTGTACATCGCTACGCCACTGGTGTGTCTCGTATTCTGTACATCGCTACTCCACTGGTGTGTCTCGTATTCTATACATCGCTACTCCACTGGTGTGTCTCGTATTCTGTACATCGCTACTCCACTGGTGTGTCTCGTATTCTGTACATCGCTACTCCACTGGTGTGTCTCGTATTCTGTACATCGCTACTCCACTGGTGTGTCTCGTATTCTGTACATCGCTACTCCACTGGTGTGTCTCGTATTCTGTACATCGCTACTCCACTGGTGTGTCTCGTATTCTGTACATCGCTACTCCACTGGCGTGTCTCGTATTCTGTACATCGCTACTCCACTGGTGTGTCTCGTATTCTATACATCGCTACTCCACTGGTGTGTCTCGTATTCTGTACATCGCTACTCCACTGGCGTGTCTCGTATTCTGTACATCGCTACTCCACTGGTGTGTCTCGTATTCTGTACATCGCTACTCCACTGGTGTGTCTCATATTCTATACATCGCTACTCCACTGGTGTGTCTCATATTCTATACATCGCTACTCCACTGGTGTGTCTCGTATTCTGTACATCGCTACTCCACTGGTGTGTCTCATATTCTATACATCGCTACTCCACTGGTGTGTCTCATATTCTATACATCGCTACTCCACTGGTGTGTCTCGTATTCTATACATCGCTACTCCACTGGTGTGTCTCGTATTCTGTACATCGCTACTCCACTGGTGTGTCTCGTATTCTATACATCGCTACTCCACTGGTGTGTCTCGTATTCTGTACATCGCTACTCCACTGGTGTGTCTCGTATTCTATACATCGCTACACCACTGGTGTGTCTCGTATTCTGTACATCGCTACACCACTGGTGTGTCTCGTATTCTATACATCGCTATGCCACTGGTGTGTCTCGTATTCTGTACATCGCTACGCCACTGGTGTGTCTCGTATTCTGTACATCGCTACTCCATTGGTGTGTCTCGTATTCTGTACATCGCTACACCACTGGTGTGTCTCGTATTCTGTACATCGCTACTCCACTGGTGTGTCTCGTATTCTGTACATCGCTACGCCACTGGTGTGTCTCGTATTCTGTACATCGCTACTCCACTGGTGTGTCTCGTATTCTGTATATCGCTACTCCACTGGTGTGTCTCGTATTCTGTACATCGCTACTCCACTGGTGTGTCTCGTATTCTGTACATCGCTACTCCACTGGTGTGTCTCATATTCTATACATCGCTACTCCACTGGTGTGTCTCGTATTCTGTACATCGCTACTCCACTGGTGTGTCTCGTATTCTGTACATCGCTACACCACTGGTGTGTCTCGTATTCTGTACATCGCTACTCCACTGGTGTGTCTCGTATTCTGTACATCGCTACTCCACTGGTGTGTCTCGTATTCTGTACATCGCTACTCCACTGGTGTGTCTCGTATTCTGAACATCGCTACTCCACTGGTGTGTCTCGTATTCTGTACATCGCTACTCCACTGGTGTGTCTCGTATTCTGTACATCGCTACTCCACTGGTGTGTCTCGTATTCTGTACATCGCTACACCACTGGTGTGTCTCGTATTCTGAACATCGCTACTCCACTGGTGTGTCTCGTATTCTGAACATCGCTACACCACTGGTGTGTCTCGTATTCTGTACATCGCTACTCCACTGGTGTGTCTCGTATTCTGTACATCGCTACTCCACTGGTGTGTCTCGTATTCTGTACATCGCTACTCCACTGGTGTGTCTCGTATTCTGAACATCGCTACTCCACTGGTGTGTCTCGTATTCTGTACATCGCTATGCCACTGGTGTGTCTCGTATTCTGTACATCGCTACTCCACTGGTGTGTTTCGTATTCTATACATCGCTACTCCACTGGTGTGTCTCATATTCTGTACATCGCTACTCCACTGGTGTGTCTCGTATTCTGTAGATCGCTACTCCACTGGTGTGTCTCGTATTCTGTACATCGCTACTCCACTGGTGTGTCTCGTATTCTGTACATAGCTACACCACTGGTGTGTCTCGTATTCTGTACATAGCTACTCCACTGGTGTGTCTCATATTCTATACATCGCTACTCCACTGGTGTGTCTCGTATTCTATACATCGCTACTCCACTGGTGTGTCTCGTATTCTGTACATCGCTACACCACTGGTGTGTCTCGTATTCTGTACATCGCTACTCCACTGGTGTGTCTCGTATTCTGTACATCGCTACTCCACTGGTGTGTCTCGTATTCTGTACATCGCTACTCCACTGGTGTGTCTCGTATTCTGTACATCGCTACTCCACTGGTGTGTCTCGTATTCTGTACATCGCTACTCCACTGGTGTGTCTCGTATTCTGTACATCGCTACTCCACTGGTGTGTCTCGTATTCTGTACATCGCTACTCCACTGGTGTGTCTCGTATTCTGTACATCGCTACTCCACTGGCGTGTCTCGTATTCTGTACATCGCTACTCCACTGGTGTGTCTCGTATTCTGTACATCGCTACTCCACTGGTGTGTCTCGTATTCTATACATCGCTACTCCACTGGTGTGTCTCGTATTCTATACATCGCTACTCCACTGGTGTGTCTCGTATTCTGTACATCGCTACGCCACTGGTGTGTCTCGTATTCTATACATCGCTACACCACTGGTGTGTCTCATATTCTATACATCGCTACTCCACTGGTGTGTCTCATATTCTATACATCGCTACTCCACTGGTGTGTCTTGTATTCTGTACATCGCTACTCCACTGGTGTGTCTCATATTCTATACATCGCTACTCCACTGGTGTGTCTCGTATTCTGTACATCGCTACTCCACTGGTGTGTCTCATATTCTATACATCGCTACTCCACTGGTGTGTCTCGTATTCTGTACATCGCTACTCCACTGGTGTGTCTCGTATTCTGTACATCGCTACGCCACTGGTGTGTCTCGTATTCTATACATCGCTACTCCACTGGTGTGTCTCGTATTCTGTACATCGCTACTCCACTGGTGTGTCTCGTATTCTGTACATCGCTACTCCACTGGTGTGTCTCGTATTCTGTACATCGCTACTCCACTGGTGTGTCTCGTATTCTGTACATCGCTACACCACTGGTGTGTCTCGTATTCTGTACATCTCTACACCACTGGTGTGTCTCGTATTCTGTACATCGCTACTCCTCTGGTGTGTCTCGTATTCTGTACATCGCTACTCCACTGGTGTGTCTCGTATTCTGTACATCGCTACTCCACTGGTGTGTCTCATATTCTATACATCGCTACTCCACTGGTGTGTCTCGTATTCTGTACATCGCTACTCCACTGGTGTGTCTCGTATTCTGTACATCGCTACTCCACTGGTGTGTCTCGTATTCTGTACATCGCTACTACACTGGTGTGTCTCGTATTCTGTACATCGCTACTACACTGGTGTGTCTCGTATTCTGTACATCGCTACTCCACTGGTGTGTCTCATATTCTATACATCGCTACTCCACTGGTGTGTCTCGTATTCTGTACATCGCTACGCCACTGGTGTGTCTCGTATTCTGTACATCGCTACTCCACTGGTGTGTCTCGTATTCTGTACATCGCTACTCCACTGGTGTGTCTCGTATTCTGTACATCGCTACGCCACTGGTGTGTCTCGTATTCTATACATCGCTACTCCACTGGTGTGTCTCGTATTCTGTACATCGCTACACCACTGGTGTGTCTCGTATTCTGTACATCGCTACTCCACTGGTGTGTCTCGTATTCTGTACATCGCTACACCACTGGTGTGTCTCGTATTCTGTACATCGCTACTCCACTGGTGTGTCTCGTATTCTGTACATCGCTACTCCACTGGTGTGTCTCGTATTCTGTACATCGCTACTCCACTGGTGTGTCTCGTATTCTGTACATCGCTACACCACTGGTGTGTCTCGTATTCTGTACATCGCTACTCCACTGGTGTGTCTCGTATTCTGTACATCGCTACTCCACTGGTGTGTCTCGTATTCTGTACATCGCTACACCACTGGTGTGTCTCATATTCTGTACATCGCTACTCCACTGGTGTGTCTCGTATTCTGTATATCGCTACTCCATTGGGGTGTCTCATATTCTGTACATCGCTACTCCACTGGTGTGTCTCGTATTCTGTACATCGCTACTCCACTGGTGTGTCTCGTATTCTGTACATCGCTACGCCACTGGTGTGTCTCGTATTCTGTACATCGCTACTCCACTGGTGTGTCTCGTATTCTGTACATCGCTACTCCACTGGTGTGTCTCATATTCTGTACATCGCTACTCCACTGGTGTGTCTCGTATTCTGTATATCGCTACTCCACTGGTGTGTCTCGTATTCTGTACATCGCTACTCCACTGGTGTGTCTCGTATTCTGTACATCGCTACTCCACTGGTGTGTCTCGTATTCTATACATCGCTACTCCACTGGTGTGTCTCGTATTCTGTACATCGCTACTCCACTGGTGTGTCTTGTATTCTGTACATCGCTACTCCACTGGTGTGTCTCGTATTCTATACATCGCTACTCCATTGGTGTGTCTCGTATTCTGTACATCGCTACACCACTGGTGTGTCTCGTATTCTATACATCACTACTCCACTGGTGTGTCTCGTATTCTGTACATCGCTACTCCACTGGTGTGTCTCGTATTCTGTACATCGCTATTCCACTGGTGTGTCTCGTATTCTGTACATCGCTACGCCACTGGTGTGTCTCATATTCTGTACATCCCTACTCCATTGGTGTGTCTCGTATTCTGTACATCGCTACGCCACTGGTGTGTCTCGTATTCTGTACATCGCTACACCACTGGTGTGTCTCGTATTCTGTACATCGCTACTCCACTGGTGTGTCTCGTATTCTGTACATCGCTACTCCACTGGTGTGTCTCGTATTCTATACATCGCTACTCCATTGGTGTGTCTCGTATTCTGTACATCGCTACTCCACTGGTGTGTCTCGTATTCTGTACATCGCTACTCCACTGGTGTGTCTCGTATTCTGTACATCGCTACTCCACTGGTGTGTCTCGTATTCTGTACATCGCTACTCCACTGGTGTGTCTCGTATTCTGTACATCGCTACTCCACTGGTGTGTCTCGTATTCTGTACATCGCTACTCCACTGGTGTGTCTCGTATTCTGTACATCGCTACTCCACTGGTGTGTCTCGTATTCTATACATCGCTACTCCACTGGTGTGTCTCGTATTCTGTACATCGCTACTCCACTGGTGTGTCTCGTATTCTGTACATCGCTACTCCACTGGTGTGTCTCGTGATCTGTACATCGCTACTCCACTGGTGTGTCTCGTATTCTATACATCGCTACTCCACTGGTGTGTCTCGTATTCTATACATCGCTACACCACTGGTGTGTCTCGTATTCTGTACATCGCTACTCCACTGGTGTGTCTCGTATTCTGTACATCGCTACTCCACTGGTGTGTCTCGTATTCTATACATCGCTACTCCACTGGTGTGTCTCGTATTCTGTAGATCGCTACTCCACTGGTGTGTCTCGTATTCTATACATCGCTACTCCACTGGTGTGTCTCGTATTCTGTACATCGCTACTCCACTGGTGTGTCTCATATTCTGTACATCGCTACTCCACTGGTGTGTCTCGTATTCTGTACATCGCTACTCCACTGGTGTGTCTCGTATTCTGTACATCGCTACTCCACTGGTGTGTCTCGTATTCTGTACATCGCTACTCCACTGGTGTGTCTCATATTCTGTACATCGCTACTCCACTGGTGTGTCTCGTATTCTATACATCGCTACTCCACTGGTGTGTCTCGTATTCTGTACATCGCTACGCCACTGGTGTGTCTCATATTCTGTACATCGCTACACCACTGGTGTGTCTCGTATTCTGTACATCGCTACTCCACTGGTGTGTCTCGTATTCTGTACATCGCTACGCCACTGGTGTGTCTCGTATTCTGTACATCGCTACTCCACTGGTGTGTCTCGTATTCTGTACATCGCTACGCCACTGGTGTGTCTCGTATTCTGTACATCGCTACACCACTGGTGTGTCTCGTATTCTGTACATCGCTACGCCACTGGTGTGTCTCGTATTCTGTACATCGCTACTCCACTGGTGTGTCTCGTATTCTGTACATCGCTACGCCACTGGTGTGTCTCATATTCTGTACATCGCTACTCCACTGGTGTGTCTCGTATTCTATACATCGCTACTCCACTGGTGTGTCTCGTATTCTGTACATCGCTACTCCACTGGTGTGTCTCGTATTCTGTACATCGCTACACCACTGGTGTGTCTCGTATTCTGTACATCGCTACGCCACTGGTGTGTCTCATATTCTATACATCGCTACTCCACTGGTGTGTCTCGTATTCTGTACATCGCTACTCCACTGGTGTGTCTCGTATTCTATACATCGCTACTCCACTGGTGTGTCTCGTATTCTGTACATCGCTACTCCACTGGTGTGTCTCGTATTCTGTACATCGCTACGCCACTGGTGTGTCTCGTATTCTATACATCGCTACTCCACTGGTGTGTCTCGTATTCTGTACATCGCTACTCCACTGGTGTGTCTCGTATTCTGTACATCGCTACTCCACTGGTGTGTCTCATATTCTATACATCGCTACTCCACTGGTGTGTCTCGTATTCTGTACATCGCTACTCCACTGGTGTGTCTCGTATTCTGTACATCGCTACTCCACTGGTGTGTCTCGTATTCTGTACATCGCTACACCACTGGTGTGTCTCGTATTCTGTACATCGCTACTCCACTGGTGTGTCTCGTATTCTGTACATCGCTACTCCACTGGTGTGTCTCATATTCTGTACATCGCTACTCCACTGGTGTGTCTCGTATTCTGTACATCGCTACTCCACTGGTGTGTCTCGTATTCTGTACATCGCTACGCCACTGGTGTGTCTCGTATTCTGTACATCGCTACTCCACTGGTGTGTCTCATATTCTGGACATCGCTACTCCACTGGTGTGTCTCGTATTCTATACATCGCTACGCCACTGGTGTGTCTCATATTCTATACATCGCTACACCACTGGTGTGTCTCGTATTCTATACATCGCTACTCCACTGGTGTGTCTCGTATTCTATACATCACTACTCCACTGGTGTGTCTCGTATTCTGTACATCGCTACGCCACTGGTGTGTATCGTATTCTGTACATCACTACTCCACTGGTGTGTCTCGTATTCTGTACATCGCTACTCCACTGGTGTGTCTCGTATTCTGTACATCGCTAATCCACTGGTGGGTCTCGTATTCTATACATCACTACACCACTGGTGTGTCTCGTATTCTATACATCGCTACTCCACTGGTGGGTCTCGTATTCTATACATCACTACACCACTGGTGTGTCTCGTATTCTGTACATCGCTACTCCACTGGTGTGTCTCGTATTCTGTACATCGCTACTCCACTGGTGTGTCTCGTATTCTATACATCGCTACTCCACTGGTATGTCTCATATTCTGTACATCGCTACTCCTCTGGTGTGTCTCGTATTCTGTACATCGCTACTCCACTGGTGTGTCTCGTATTCTATACATCGCTACTCCACTGGTGTGTCTCATATTCTGTACATCGCTACTCCTCTGGTGTGTCTCGTATTCTGTACATCGCTACTCCACTGGTGTGTCTCGTATTCTGTACATCGCTACTCCACTGGTGTGTCTCATATTCTGTACATCGCTACTCCTCTGGTGTGTCTCGTATTCTGTACATCGCTACTCCACTGGTGTGTCTCGTATTCTATACATCACTACTCCACTGGTGTGTCTCATATTCTGTACATCGCTACTCCTCTGGTGTGTCTCGTATTCTGTACATCGCTACTCCACTGGTGTGTCTCGTATTCTATACATCGCTACTCCACTGGTGTGTCTCGTATTCTGTACATCGCTACTCCACTGGTGTGTCTCGTATTCTATACATCGCTACTCCACTGGTGTGTCTCGTATTCTGTACATCGCTACTCCACTGGTGTGTCTCATATTCTGTACATCGCTACTCCACTGGTGTGTCTCGTATTCTGTAGATCGCTACTCCACTGGTGTGTCTCGTATTCTGTACATCGCTACTCCACTGGTGTGTCTCATATTCTGTACATCGCTACTCCACTGGTGTGTCTCATATTCTGTACATCGCTACTCCACTGGTGTGTCTCGTATTCTGTAGATCGCTACTCCACTGGTGTGTCTCATATTCTGTACATCGCTACTCCACTGGTGTGTCTCGTATTCTGTACATCGCTACTCCACTGGTGTGTCTCGTATTCTGTACATCTCTACACCACTGGTGTGTCTCGTATTCTGTACATCGCTACTCCACTGGTGTGTCTCGTATTCTATACATCGCTACGCCACTGGTGTGTCTCGTATTCTGTACATCGCTACGCCACTGGTGTGTCTCATATTCTGTACATCGCTACGCCACTGGTGTGTCTCGTATTCTGTAGATCGCTACGCCACTGGTGTGTCTCGTATTCTGTACATCGCTACTCCACTGGTGTGTCTCGTATTCTATACATCGCTACTCCACTGGTGTGTCTCGTATTCTGTACATCGCTACTCCACTGGTGTGTCTCGTATTCTGTACATCGCTACTCCACTGGTGTGTCTCGTATTCTATACATCGCTACTCCACTGGTGTGTCTCGTATTCTGTACATCGCTACTCCACTGGTGTGTCTCGTATTCTATACATCGCTACTCCACTGGTGTGTCTCGTATTCTGTACATCACTACTCCACTGGTGTGTCTCGTATTCTATACATCGCTACTCCACTGGTGTGTCTCGTATTCTGTACATCGCTACTCCACTGGTGTGTCTTGTATTCTGTACATCGCTACTCCACTGGTGTGTCTCATATTCTATACATCGCTACTCCACTGGTGTGTCTCGTATTCTATACATCGCTACTCCACTGGTGTGTCTCGTATTCTGTACATCGCTACTCCACTGGTGTGTCTCGTATTCTGTACATCACTACACCACTGGTGTGTCTCGTATTCTATACATCACTACTCCACTGGTGTGTCTCGTATTCTATACATCACTACTCCACTGGTGTGTCTCGTATTCTATACATCGCTACTCCACTGGTGTGTCTCGTATTCTGTACATCGCTACTCCACTGGTGTGTCTCGTATTCTGTACATCTCTACACCACTGGTGTGTCTCGTATTCTGTACATCGCTACTCCACTGGTGTGTCTCGTATTCTATACATCGCTACGCCACTGGTGTGTCTCGTATTCTGTACATCGCTACGCCACTGGTGTGTCTCATATTCTGTACATCGCTACGCCACTGGTGTGTCTCGTATTCTGTAGATCGCTACGCCACTGGTGTGTCTCGTATTCTGTACATCGCTACTCCACTGGTGTGTCTCGTATTCTATACATCGCTACTCCACTGGTGTGTCTCGTATTCTGTACATCGCTACTCCACTGGTGTGTCTCGTATTCTGTACATCGCTACTCCACTGGTGTGTCTCGTATTCTATACATCGCTACTCCACTGGTGTGTCTCGTATTCTGTACATCGCTACTCCACTGGTGTGTCTCGTATTCTATACATCGCTACTCCACTGGTGTGTCTCGTATTCTGTACATCACTACTCCACTGGTGTGTCTCGTATTCTATACATCGCTACTCCACTGGTGTGTCTCGTATTCTGTACATCGCTACTCCACTGGTGTGTCTTGTATTCTGTACATCGCTACTCCACTGGTGTGTCTCATATTCTATACATCGCTACTCCACTGGTGTGTCTCGTATTCTATACATCGCTACTCCACTGGTGTGTCTCGTATTCTGTACATCGCTACTCCACTGGTGTGTCTCGTATTCTGTACATCACTACACCACTGGTGTGTCTCGTATTCTATACATCACTACTCCACTGGTGTGTCTCGTATTCTATACATCACTACTCCACTGGTGTGTCTCGTATTCTATACATCGCTACTCCACTGGTGTGTCTCGTATTCTGTACATCGCTACTCCACTGGTGTGTCTTGTATTCTGTACATCGCTACTCCACTGGTGTGTCTCATATTCTATACATCGCTACTCCACTGGTGTGTCTCGTATTCTATACATCGCTACTCCACTGGTGTGTCTCGTATTCTGTACATCGCTACTCCACTGGTGTGTCTCGTATTCTGTACATCACTACACCACTGGTGTGTCTCGTATTCTATACATCACTACTCCACTGGTGTGTCTCGTATTCTATACATCGCTACTCCACTGGTGTGTCTCGTATTCTGTACATCGCTACTCCACTGGTGTGTCTTGTATTCTGTACATCGCTACTCCACTGGTGTGTCTCATATTCTATACATCGCTACTCCACTGGTGTGTCTCGTATTCTGTACATCGCTACTCCACTGGTGTGTCTCGTATTCTATACATCGATACACCACTGGTGTGTCTCGTATTCTGTACATCGCTACTCCACTGGTGTGTCTCGTATTCTGTACATCGCTACACCACTGGTGTGTCTCGTATTCTGTACATCGCTACTCCACTGGTGTGTCTCGTATTCTGTACATCGCTACTCCACTGGTGTGTCTCGTATTCTATACATCGCTACGCCACTGGTGTGTCTCGTATTCTGTACATCGCTACTCCACTGGTGTGTCTCGTATTCTGTACATCGCTACTCCACTGGTGTGTCTCGTATTCTGTACATCGCTACTCCACTGGTGTGTCTCGTATTCTGTACATCGCTACTCCACTGGTGTGTCTCGTATTCTGTACATCGCTACTCCACTGGTGTGTCTCGTATCCTGTACATCGCTACTCCACTGGTGTGTCTCATATTCTATACATCGCTATGGCACTGGTGTGTCTCGTATTCTATACATCGCTACTCCACTGGTGTGTCTCGTATTCTGTACATCGCTACTCCACTGGTGTGTCTCGTATTCTGTACATCGCTACTCCACTGGTGTGTCTCGTATTCTGTACATCGCTACTCCACTGGTGTGTCTCGTATTCTGTACATCGCTACTCCACTGGTGTGTCTCGTATTCTGTACATCGCTACTCCACTGGTGTGTCTCGTATTCTATACATCGCTACTCCACTGGTGTGTCTCGTATTCTGTACATCGCTACTCCACTGGTGTGTCTCGTATTCTGTACATCGCTACTCCACTGGTGTGTCTCGTATTCTGTACATCGCTACTCCACTGGTGTGTCTCGTATTCTGTACATCGCTACTCCACTGGTGTGTCTCATATTCTATACATCGCTACTCTACTGGTGTGTCTCGTATTCTGTACATCGCTACACCACTGGTGTGTCTCGTATTCTGTACATCGCTACTCCACTGGTGTGTCTCGTATTCTATACATCGCTACACCACTGGTGTGTCTCGTATTCTGTACATCGCTACTCCACTGGTGTGTCTCGTATTCTGTACATCGCTACTCCACTGGTGTGTCTCGTATTCTGTACATCACTACTCCACTGGTGTGTCTCGTATTCTGTACATCGCTACTCCACTGGTGTGTCTCGTATTCTATACATCGCTACTCCACTGGTGTGTCTCGTATTCTGTACATCGCTACTCCACTGGTGTGTCTCGTATTCTGTACATCGCTACTCCACTGGTGTGTCTCGTATTCTGTACATCGCTACTCCACTGGTGTGTCTCGTATTCTATACATCGCTACTCCACTGGTGTGTCTCGTATTCTATACATCGCTACTCCACTGGTGTGTCTCGTATTCTGTACATCGCTACTCCACTGGTGTGTCTCGTATTCTGTACATCGCTACTCCACTGGTGTGTCTCGTATTCTGTACATCGCTACTCCACTGGTGTGTCTCGTATTCTGTACATCGCTACTCCACTGGTGTGTCTCATATTCTATACATCGCTACTCTACTGGTGTGTCTCGTATTCTGTACATCGCTACACCACTGGTGTGTCTCGTATTCTGTACATCGCTACTCCACTGGTGTGTCTCGTATTCTATACATCGCTACACCACTGGTGTGTCTCGTATTCTGTACATCGCTACTCCACTGGTGTGTCTCGTATTCTGTACATCGCTACTCCACTGGTGTGTCTCGTATTCTGTACATCACTACTCCACTGGTGTGTCTCGTATTCTGTACATCGCTACTCCACTGGTGTGTCTCGTATTCTGTACATCGCTACTCCACTGGTGTGTCTCGTATTCTGTACATCGCTACTCCACTGGTGTGTCTCGTATTCTGTACATCGCTACTCCACTGGTGTGTCTCGTATTCTGTACATCGCTACACCACTGGTGTGTCTCGTATTCTATACATCGCTACTCCACTGGTGTGTCTCGTATTCTATACATCGCTACTCCACTGGTGTGTCTCGTATTCTGTACATCGCTACTCCACTGGTGTGTCTCGTATTCTATACATCGCTACTCCACTGGTGTGTCTCGTATTCTATACATCGCTACTCCACTGGTGTGTCTTGTATTCTGTACATCGCTACTCCACTGGTGTGTCTCATATTCTGTACATCACTACTCCACTGGTGTGTCTCGTATTCTATACATCGCTACTCCACTGGTGTGTCTCGTATTCTGTACATCGCTACTCCACTGGTGTGTCTCGTATTCTATACATCGCTACTCCACTGGTGTGTCTCGTATTCTATACATCGCTACTCCACTGGTGTGTCTTGTATTCTGTACATCTCTACACCACTGGTGTGTCTCGTATTCTGTACATCGCTACTCCACTGGTGTGTCTCATATTCTGTACATCACTACTCCATTGGTGTGTCTCGTATTCTGTACATCGCTACTCCACTGGTGTGTCTCGTATTCTATACATCGCTACTCCACTGGTGTGTCTTGTATTCTGTACATCGCTACTCCACTGGTGTGTCTCATATTCTGTACATCACTACTCCACTGGTGTGTCTCGTATTCTATACATCGCTACTCCACTGGTGTGTCTCGTATTCTGTACATCGCTACTCCACTGGTGTGTCTCGTATTCTATACATCGCTACTCCACTGGTGTGTCTCGTATTCTGTACATCGCTACTCCTCTGGTGTGTCTCGTATTCTGTACATCGCTACTCCACTGGTGTGTCTCGTATTCTGTACATCGCTACTCCACTGGTGTGTCTCATATTCTATACATCGCTACTCCACTGGTGTGTCTCGTATTCTATACATCGCTACTCCACTGGTGTGTCTCGTATTCTGTACATCGCTACTCCACTGGTGTGTCTCATATTCTATACATCGCTACACCACTGGTGTGTCTCGTATTCTGTACATCGCTACTCCACTGGTGTGTCTCATATTCTGTACATCACTACTCCACTGGTGTGTCTCATATTCTGTACATCACTACTCCACTGGTGTGTCTCATATTCTGTACATCGCTACTCCACTGGTGTGTCTCGTATTCTGTACATCGCTACTCCACTGGTGTGTCTCATATTCTATACATCGCTACTCCACTGGTGTGTCTCATATTCTATACATCGCTACTCCACTGGTGTGTCTCGTATTCTGTACATCGCTACTCCACTGGTGTGTCTCATATTCTATACATCGCTACACCACTGGTGTGTCTCGTATTCTGTACATCGCTACTCCACTGGTGTGTCTCATATTCTGTACATCACTACTCCACTGGTGTGTCTCGTATTCTATACATCGCTACTCCACTGGTGTGTCTCGTATTCTGTACATCGCTACTCCACTGGTGTGTCTCGTATTCTGTACATCACTACTCCATTGGTGTGTCTCGTATTCTGTACATCGCTACTCCACTGGTGTGTCTCATATTCTGTACATCGCTACTCCACTGGTGTGTCTCGTATTCTATACATCGCTACTCCACTGGTGTGTCTCGTATTCTATACATCGCTACTCCACTGGTGTGTCTCGTATTCTGTACATCGCTACTCCACTGGTGTGTCTCGTATTCTATACATCGCTACTCCACTGGTGTGTCTCGTATTCTGTACATCGCTACTCCACTGGTGTGTCTCGTATTCTGTACATCGCTACTCCACTGGTGTGTCTCGTATTCTATACATCGCTACTCCACTGGTGTGTCTCGTATTCTGTACATCGCTACTCCACTGGTGTGTCTCGTATTCTATACATCGATACACCACTGGTGTGTCTCGTATTCTGTACATCGCTACTCCACTGGTGTGTCTCGTATTCTGTACATCGCTACTCCACTGGTGTGTCTCATATTCTGTACATCGCTACTCCACTGGTGTGTCTCATATTCTGTACATCGCTACTCCACTGGTGTGTCTCATATTCTGTACATCGCTACTCCACTGGTGTGTCTCGTATTCTGTACATCGCTACTCCACTGGTGTGTCTCGTATTCTGTACATCGCTACTCCACGGGTGTGTCTCGTATTCTATACATCGCTACTCCACTGGTGTGTCTCGTATTCTGTACATCGCTACTCCACTGGTGTGTCTCATATTCTGTACATCGCTACTCCACTGGTGTGTCTCGTATTCTATACATCGCTACTCCACTGGTGTGTCTCGTATTCTGTACATCGCTACTCCACTGGTGTGTCTCGTATTCTGTACATCGCTACTCCACTGGTGTGTCTCATATTCTATACATCGCTACTCCACTGGTGTGTCTCGTATTCTATACATCGCTACACCACTGGTGTGTCTCGTATTCTGTACATCGCTACTCCACTGGTGTGTCTCGTATTCTGTACATCGCTACTCCACTGGTGTGTCTCGTATTCTGTACATCACTACTCCATTGGTGTGTCTCGTATTCTGTACATCGCTATGCCACTGGTGTGTCTCGTATTCTGTACATCGCTACTCCACTGGTGTGTCTCGTATTCTATACATCGCTACTCCACTGGTGTGTCTCGTATTCTGTACATCGCTACTCCACTGGTGTGTCTCGTATTCTGTACATCGCTACTCCACTGGTGTGTCTCATATTCTATACATCGCTACTCCACTGGTGTGTCTCGTATTCTATACATCGCTACACCACTGGTGTGTCTCGTATTCTGTACATCGCTACTCCACTGGTGTGTCTCGTATTCTGTACATCGCTACGCCACTGGTGTGTCTCGTATTCTGTACATCGCTACACCACTGGTGTGTCTCGTATTCTGTACATCGCTACTCCACTGGTGTGTCTCGTATTCTGTACATCGCTACTCCACTGGTGTGTCTCATATTCTGTACATCGCTACTCCACTGGTGTGTCTCGTATTCTGTACATCGCTACTCCACTGGTGTGTCTCGTATTCTGTACATCACTACTCCATTGGTGTGTCTCATATTCTGTACATCGCTACTCCACTGGTGTGTCTCGTATTCTGTACATCGCTACACCACTGGTGTGTCTCGTATTCTGTACATCGCTACTCCACTGGTGTGTCTCATATTCTATACATCGCTACTCCACTGGTGTGTCTCATATTCTGTACATCGCTACTCCACTGGTGTGTCTCGTATTCTATACATCGCTACTCCACTGGTGTGTCTCGTATTCTGTACATCGCTACTCCACTGGTGTGTCTCGTATTCTGTACATCGCTATGCCACTGGTGTGTCTCATATTCTATACATCACTACTCCACTGGTGTGTCTCGTATTCTGTACATCGCTACGCCACTGGTGTGTCTCGTATTCTGTACATCGCTACTCCACTGGTGTGTCTCGTATTCTGTACATCGCTACGCCACTGGTGTGTCTCATATTCTGTACATCGCTACTCCACTGGTGTGTCTCGTATTCTGTACATCGCTACTCCACTGGTGTGTCTCGTATTCTGTACATCGCTACTCCACTGGTGTGTCTCGTATTCTATACATCGCTACTCCACTGGTGTGTCTCGTATTCTGTACATCGCTACGCCACTGGTGTGTCTCATATTCTATACATCGCTACTCCACTGGTGTGTCTCGTATTCTGTACATCGCTACGCCACTGGTGTGTCTCGTATTCTGTACATCGCTACTCCACTGGTGTGTCTCATATTCTGTACATCGCTACGCCACTGGTGTGTCTCATATTCTGTACATCGCTACTCCACTGGTGTGTCTCGTATTCTATACATCGCTACTCCACTGGTGTGTCTCGTATTCTGTACATCACTACTCCACTGGTGTGTCTCGTATTCTATACATCGCTACTCCACTGGTGTGTCTCGTATTCTGTACATCACTACTCCACTGGTGTGTCTCGTATTCTATACATCGCTACTCCACTGGTGTGTCTCGTATTCTGTACATCGCTACTTCACTGGTGTGTCTCGTATTCTGTACATCGCTACTCCACTGGTGTGTCTCGTATTCTGTACATCGCTACTCCACTGGTGTGTCTCGTATTCTGTACATCGCTACTCCACTGGTGTGTCTCGTATTCTGTACATCGCTACTCCACTGGTGTGTCTCGTATTCTGTACATCGCTACTCCACTGGTGTGTCTCGTATTCTATACATCGCTACTCCACTGGTGTGTCTCGTATTCTGTACATCGCTACTCCACTGGTGTGTCTCGTATTCTGTACATCGCTACTCCACTGGTGTGTCTCATATTCTGTACATCGCTACTCCACTGGTGTGTCTCGTATTCTATACATCGCTACGCCACTGGTGTGTCTCGTATTCTGTACATCGCTACTCCACTGGTGTGTCTCGTATTCTGTACATCGCTACGCCACTGGTGTGTCTCGTATTCTATACATCGCTACACCACTGGTGTGTCTCATATTCTATACATCGCTACGCCACTGGTGTGTCTCGTATTCTGTACATCGCTACACCACTGGTGTGTCTCGTATTCTGTACATCACTACTCCACTGGTGTGTCTCGTATTCTGTACATCGCTACTCCACTGGTGTGTCTCGTATTCTATACATCGCTACGCCACTGGTGTGTCTCGTATTCTGTACATCGCTACTCCACTGGTGTGTCTCATATTCTGTACATCGCTACTCCACTGGTGTGTCTCGTATTCTATACATCGCTACTCCACTGGTGTGTCTCGTATTCTGTACATCGCTACTCCACTGGTGTGTCTCGTATTCTGTACATCGCTACTCCACTGGTGTGTCTCGTATTCTGTACATCGCTACACCACTGGTGTGTCTCGTATTCTGTACATCACTACACCACTGGTGTGTCTCATATTCTATACATCGCTACTCCACTGGTGTGTCTCGTATTCTGTACATCACTACTCCACTGGTGTGTCTCATATTCTGTACATCGCTACTCCACTGGTGTGTCTCGTATTCTGTACATCGCTACTCCACTGGTGTGTCTCGTATTCTGTACATCGCTACTCCACTGGTGTGTCTCGTATTCTGTACATCGCTACTCCACTGGTGTGTCTCGTATTCTATACATCGCTACTCCACTGGTGTGTCTCGTATTCTGTACATCGCTACTCCACTGGTGTGTCTCGTATTCTGTACATCGCTACACCACTGGTGTGTCTCGTATTCTATACATCGCTACACCACTGGTGTGTCTCGTATTCTATACATCGCTACTCCACTGGTGTGTCTCGTATTCTGTACATCGCTACTCCACTGGTGTGTCTCGTATTCTGTACATCGCTACGCCACTGGTGTGTCTCGTATTCTGTACATCGCTACTCCACTGGTGTGTCTCGTATTCTGTACATCGCTACTCCACTGGTGTGTCTCGTATTCTATACATCGCTACGCCACTTGTGTGTCTCGTATTCTGTACATCGCTACTCCACTGGTGTGTCTCATATTCTGTACATCGCTACTCCACTGGTGTGTCTCGTATTCTGTACATCACTACTCCACTGGTGTGTCTCGTATTCTATACATCGCTACTCCACTGGTGTGTCTCGTATTCTGTACATCGCTACTCCACTGGTGTGTCTCGTATTCTGTAGATCGCTACACCACTGGTGTGTCTCGTATTCTGTACATCGCTACTCCACTGGTGTGTCTCGTATTCTGTACATCGCTACTGCACTGGTGTGTCTCGTATTCTGTACATCACTACTCCACTGGTATGTCTCGTATTCTGTACATCGCTACTCCACTGGTGTGTCTCGTATTCTGTACATCACTACTCCACTGGTGTGTCTCGTATTCTATACATCGCTACTCCACTGGTGTGTCTCGTATTCTGTACATCACTACTCCACTGGTGTGTCTCGTATTCTGTACATCGCTACTCCACTGGTGTGTCTCGTATTCTATACATCGCTACGCCACTGGTGTGTCTCGTATTCTGTACATCGCTACTCCACTGGTGTGTCTCATATTCTATACATCGCTACTCCACTGGTGTGTCTCGTATTCTGTACATCGCTACGCCACTGGTGTGTCTCATATTCTGTACATCGCTACGCCACTGGTGTGTCTCGTATTCTGTACATCGCTACTCCACTGGTGTGTCTCGTATTCTATACATCGCTACTCCACTGGTGTGTCTCGTATTCTATACATCGCTACGCCACTGGTGTGTCTCGTATTCTGTACATCGCTACTCCACTGGTGTGTCTCATATTCTATACATCGCTACTCCACTGGTGTGTCTCGTATTCTGTACATCGCTACTCCACTGGTGTGTCTCGTATTCTATACATCGCTACTCCACTGGTGTGTCTCGTATTCTATACATCGCTACGCCACTGGTGTGTCTCGTATTCTGTACATCGCTACTCCACTGGTGTGTCTCATATTCTATACATCGCTACTCCACTGGTGTGTCTCGTATTCTGTACATCGCTACTCCACTGGTGTGTCTCGTATTCTATACATCGCTACTCCACTGGTGTGTCTCGTATTCTATACATCGCTACGCCACTGGTGTGTCTCGTATTCTGTACATCGCTACTCCACTGGTGTGTCTCATATTCTATACATCGCTACTCCACTGGTGTGTCTCGTATTCTGTACATCACTACACCACTGGTGTGTCTCGTATTCTGTACATCGCTACTCCACTGGTGTGTCTCGTATTCTATACATCGCTACTCCACTGGTGTGTCTCGTATTCTGTACATCGCTACTACACTGGTGTGTCTCATATTCTATACATCCCTACTCCACTGGTGTGTCTCGTATTCTGTACATCGCTACACCACTGGTGTGTCTCGTATTCTGTACATCACTACACCACTGGTGTGTCTCGTATTCTGTACATCGCTACACCACTGGTGTGTCTCGTATTCTGTACATCGCTACTCCACTGGTGTGTCTCATATTCTGTACATCGCTACTCCACTGGTGTGTCTCGTATTCTATACATCACTACTCCACTGGTGTGTCTCGTATTCTGTACATCGCTACTCCACTGGTGTGTCTCGTATTCTGTACATCGCTACACCACTGGTGTGTCTCGTATTCTGTACATCGCTACTCCACTGGTGTGTCTCGTATTCTGTACATCGCTACTCCACTGGTGTGTCTCGTATTCTGTACATCGCTACTCCACTGGTGTGTCTCGTATTCTGTACATCGCTACTCCACTGGTGTGTCTCGTATTCTGTACATCGCTACTCCACTGGTGTGTCTCGTATTCTGTACATCGCTACTCCACTGGTGTGTCTCGTATTCTGTACATCGCTACTCCACTGGTGTGTCTCGTATTCTGTACATCGCTACGCCACTGGTGTGTCTCGTATTCTATACATCGCTACTCCACTGGTGTGTCTCGTATTCTGTACATCGCTACACCACTGGTGTGTCTCGTATTCTGTACATCACTACTCCACTGGTGTGTCTCGTATTCTGTACATCGCTACTCCACTGGTGTGTCTCGTATTCTGTACATCGCTACGCCACTGGTGTGTCTCGTATTCTATACATCGCTACTCCACTGGTGTGTCTCGTATTCTGTACATCGCTACACCACTGGTGTGTCTCGTATTCTGTACATCGCTACTCCACTGGTGTGTCTCGTATTCTGTACATCGCTACTCCACTGGTGTGTCTCGTATTCTATACATCGCTACTCCACTGGTGTGTCTCGTATTCTGTACATCGCTACACCACTGGTGTGTCTCGTATTCTGTACATCGCTACTCCACTGGTGTGTCTCGTATTCTGTACATCGCTACTCCACTGGTGTGTCTCGTATTCTATACATCGCTACTCCACTGGTGTGTCTCGTATTCTGTAGATCGCTACTCCACTGGTGTGTCTCGTATTCTATACATCGCTACTCCACTGGTGTGTCTCGTATTCTGTACATGGCTACTCCACTGGTGTGTCTCGTATTCTGTACATCGCTACGCCACTGGTGTGTCTCGTATTCTATACATCGCTACGCCACTGGTGTGTCTCGTATTCTATACATCGCTACGCCACTGGTGTGTCTCGTATTCTATACATCGCTACTCCACTGGTGTGTCTCGTATTCTGTACATCGCTACTCCACTGGTGTGTCTCATATTCTGTACATCGCTACACCACTGGTGTGTCTCGTATTCTGTACATCACTACACCACTGGTGTGTCTCGTATTCTATACATCGCTACTCCACTGGTGTGTCTCGTATTCTGTACATCGCTACTCCACTGGTGTGTCTCGTATTCTGTACATCGCTACTCCACTGGTGTGTCTCGTATTCTGTACATCGCTACTCCACTGGTGTGTCTCGTATTCTGTACATCGCTAGGCCACTGGTGTGTCTCGTATTCTGTACATCTCTACTCCACTGGTGTGTCTCGTATTCTGTACATCGCTACTCCACTGGTGTGTCTCGTATTCTGTACATCGCTAGGCCACTGGTGTGTCTCGTATTCTGTACATCGCTACTCCACTGGTGTGTCTCGTATTCTGTACATCGCTACGCCACTGGTGTGTCTCATATTCTATACATCGCTACGCCACTGGTGTGTCTCATATTCTATACATCGCTACGCCACTGGTGTGTCTCGTATTCTGTACATCGCTAGGCCACTGGTGTGTCTCGTATTCTGTACATCTCTACTCCACTGGTGTGTCTCGTATTCTGTACATCGCTACTCCACTGGTGTGTCTCGTATTCTGTACATCGCTAGGCCACTGGTGTGTCTCGTATTCTGTACATCGCTACTCCACTGGTGTGTCTCGTATTCTGTACATCGCTAGGCCACTGGTGTGTCTCGTATTCTGTACATCGCTACTACACTGGTGTGTCTCGTATTCTGTACATCGCTACTCCACTGGTGTGTCTCGTATTCTATACATCGCTACACCACTGGTGTGTCTCATATTCTATACATCGCTACGCCACTGGTGTGTCTCGTATTCTGTACATCGCTAGGCCACTGGTGTGTCTCGTATTCTGTACATCGCTACTACACTGGTGTGTCTCGTATTCTGTACATCGCTACTCCACTGGTGTGTCTCATATTCTATACATCGCTACACCACTGGTGTGTCTCATATTCTATACATCGCTACGCCACTGGTGTGTCTCGTATTCTGTACATCGCTAGGCCACTGGTGTGTCTCGTATTCTGTACATCTCTACTCCACTGGTGTGTCTCGTATTCTGTACATCGCTACTCCACTGGTGTGTCTCGTATTCTGTACATCGCTAGGCCACTGGTGTGTCTCGTATTCTGTACATCGCTACTCCACTGGTGTGTCTCGTATTCTGTACATCGCTAGGCCACTGGTGTGTCTCGTATTCTGTACATCGCTACTACACTGGTGTGTCTCGTATTCTGTACATCGCTACTCCACTGGTGTGTCTCGTATTCTATACATCTCTACTCCACTGGTGTGTCTCATATTCTGTACATCGCTACTCCACTGGTGTGTCTCGTATTCTATACATCGCTACTCCACTGGTGTGTCTCATATTCTGTACATCGCTACTCCACTGGTGTGTCTCGTATTCTGTACATCACTACACCACTGGTGTGTCTCGTATTCTGTACATCGCTACACCACTGGTGTGTCTCATATTCTATACATCGCTACTCCACTGGTGTGTCTCGTATTCTGTACATCGCTACGCCACTGGTGTGTCTCGTATTCTATACATCGCTACTCCACTGGTGTGTCTCGTATTCTGTACATCGCTACACCACTGGTGTGTCTCGTATTCTGTACATCACTACACCACTGGTGTGTCTCGTATTCTGTACATCGCTACTCCACTGGTGTGTCTCGTATTCTGTACATCGCTACTCCACTGGTGTGTCTCGTATTCTATACATCGCTACTCCACTGGTGTGTCTCGTATTCTGTACATCGCTACACCACTGGTGTGTCTCGTATTCTGTACATCGCTACTCCACTGGTGTGTCTCGTATTCTGTAGATCGCTACACCACTGGTGTGTCTCGTATTCTGTACATCGCTACTCCACTGGTGTGTCTCGTATTCTGTACATCACTACTCCACTGGTATGTCTCGTATTCTGTACATCGCTACTCCACTGGTGTGTCTCGTATTCTATACATCGCTACTCCACTGGTGTGTCTTGTATTCTGTACATCTCTACACCACTGGTGTGTCTCGTATTCTGTACATCGCTACTCCACTGGTGTGTCTCATATTCTGTACATCACTACTCCATTGGTGTGTCTCGTATTCTGTACATCGCTACTCCACTGGTGTGTCTCGTATTCTATACATCGCTACTCCACTGGTGTGTCTTGTATTCTGTACATCGCTACTCCACTGGTGTGTCTCATATTCTGTACATCACTACTCCACTGGTGTGTCTCGTATTCTATACATCGCTACTCCACTGGTGTGTCTCGTATTCTGTACATCGCTACTCCACTGGTGTGTCTCGTATTCTATACATCGCTACTCCACTGGTGTGTCTTGTATTCTGTACATCTCTACACCACTGGTGTGTCTCGTATTCTGTACATCGCTACTCCTCTGGTGTGTCTCGTATTCTATACATCGCTACTCCACTGGTGTGTCTCGTATTCTGTACATCGCTACTCCACTGGTGTGTCTCATATTCTATACATCGCTACTCCACTGGTGTGTCTCGTATTCTATACATCGCTACTCCACTGGTGTGTCTCGTATTCTGTACATCGCTACTCCACTGGTGTGTCTCATATTCTATACATCGCTACACCACTGGTGTGTCTCGTATTCTGTACATCGCTACTCCACTGGTGTGTCTCATATTCTGTACATCACTACTCCACTGGTGTGTCTCATATTCTGTACATCGCTACTCCACTGGTGTGTCTCATATTCTGTACATCACTACTCCACTGGTGTGTCTCATATTCTGTACATCGCTACTCCACTGGTGTGTCTCGTATTCTGTACATCACTACTCCACTGGTGTGTCTCATATTCTGTACATCGCTACTCCACTGGTGTGTCTCGTATTCTGTACATCGCTACTCCACTGGTGTGTCTCATATTCTATACATCGCTACTCCACTGGTGTGTCTCATATTCTATACATCGCTACTCCACTGGTGTGTCTCGTATTCTGTACATCGCTACTCCACTGGTGTGTCTCATATTCTATACATCGCTACACCACTGGTGTGTCTCGTATTCTGTACATCACTACTCCATTGGTGTGTCTCGTATTCTGTACATCGCTACTCCACTGGTGTGTCTCGTATTCTGTACATCGCTACTCCACTGGTGTGTCTCATATTCTGTACATCGCTACTCCACTGGTGTGTCTCGTATTCTATACATCGCTACTCCACTGGTGTGTCTCGTATTCTATACATCGCTACTCCACTGGTGTGTCTCGTATTCTGTACATCGCTACTCCACTGGTGTGTCTCGTATTCTATACATCGCTACTCCACTGGTGTGTCTCGTATTCTGTACATCGCTACTCCACTGGTGTGTCTCGTATTCTGTACATCGCTACTCCACTGGTGTGTCTCGTATTCTATACATCGCTACTCCACTGGTGTGTCTCGTATTCTGTACATCGCTACTCCACTGGTGTGTCTCGTATTCTATACATCGATACACCACTGGTGTGTCTCGTATTCTGTACATCGCTACTCCACTGGTGTGTCTCGTATTCTGTACATCGCTACTCCACTGGTGTGTCTCATATTCTGTACATCGCTACACCACTGGTGTGTCTCGTATTCTGTACATCGCTACTCCACGGGTGTGTCTCGTATTCTATACATCGCTACTCCACTGGTGTGTCTCGTATTCTGTACATCGCTACTCCACTGGTGTGTCTCATATTCTGTACATCGCTACTCCACTGGTGTGTCTCGTATTCTATACATCGCTACTCCACTGGTGTGTCTCGTATTCTGTACATCGCTACTCCACTGGTGTGTCTCGTATTCTGTACATCGCTACTCCACTGGTGTGTCTCATATTCTATACATCGCTACTCCACTGGTGTGTCTCGTATTCTATACATCGCTACACCACTGGTGTGTCTCGTATTCTGTACATCGCTACTCCACTGGTGTGTCTCGTATTCTGTACATCGCTACTCCACTGGTGTGTCTCGTATTCTGTACATCACTACTCCATTGGTGTGTCTCATATTCTGTACATCGCTACTCCACTGGTGTGTCTCGTATTCTGTACATCGCTACTCCACTGGTGTGTCTCGTATTCTATACATCGCTACTCCACTGGTGTGTCTCGTATTCTGTACATCGCTACTCCACTGGTGTGTCTCGTATTCTGTACATCGCTACGCCACTGGTGTGTCTCGTATTCTGTACATCGCTACTCCACTGGTGTGTCTCGTATTCTATACATCGCTACTCCACTGGTGTGTCTCGTATTCTGTACATCGCTACTCCACTGGTGTGTCTCGTATTCTGTACATCGCTACGCCACTGGTGTGTCTCGTATTCTGTACATCGCTACACCACTGGTGTGTCTCGTATTCTGTACATCGCTACGCCACTGGTGTGTCTCGTATTCTGTACATCGCTACGCCACTGGTGTGTCTCGTATTCTGTACATCGCTACTCCACTGGTGTGTCTCATATTCTATACATCGCTACTCCACTGGTGTGTCTCGTATTCTATACATCGCTACACCACTGGTGTGTCTCGTATTCTGTACATCGCTACTCCACTGGTGTGTCTCGTATTCTGTACATCGCTACGCCACTGGTGTGTCTCGTATTCTGTACATCGCTACACCACTGGTGTGTCTCGTATTCTGTACATCGCTACTCCACTGGTGTGTCTCGTATTCTGTACATCGCTACTCCACTGGTGTGTCTCATATTCTGTACATCGCTACTCCACTGGTGTGTCTCGTATTCTGTACATCGCTACTCCACTGGTGTGTCTCGTATTCTGTACATCACTACTCCATTGGTGTGTCTCATATTCTGTACATCGCTACTCCACTGGTGTGTCTCGTATTCTGTACATCGCTACACCACTGGTGTGTCTCGTATTCTGTACATCGCTACTCCACTGGTGTGTCTCATATTCTATACATCGCTACTCCACTGGTGTGTCTCATATTCTGTACATCGCTACTCCACTGGTGTGTCTCGTATTCTATACATCGCTACTCCACTGGTGTGTCTCGTATTCTGTACATCGCTATGCCACTGGTGTGTCTCATATTCTATACATCACTACTCCACTGGTGTGTCTCGTATTCTGTACATCGCTACGCCACTGGTGTGTCTCGTATTCTGTACATCGCTACTCCACTGGTGTGTCTCGTATTCTGTACATCGCTACGCCACTGGTGTGTCTCATATTCTGTACATCGCTACTCCACTGGTGTGTCTCGTATTCTATACATCGCTACTCCACTGGTGTGTCTCGTATTCTGTACATCGCTACGCCACTGGTGTGTCTCATATTCTATACATCGCTACTCCACTGGTGTGTCTCGTATTCTGTACATCGCTACGCCACTGGTGTGTCTCGTATTCTGTACATCGCTACTCCACTGGTGTGTCTCGTATTCTGTACATCGCTACGCCACTGGTGTGTCTCGTATTCTGTACATCGCTACTCCACTGGTGTGTCTCGTATTCTGTACATCGCTACTCCACTGGTGTGTCTCGTATTCTATACATCGCTACTCCACTGGTGTGTCTCGTATTCTGTACATCGCTACTCCACTGGTGTGTCTCGTATTCTGTACATCGCTACTCCACTGGTGTGTCTCGTATTCTGTACATCGCTACTCCACTGGTGTGTCTCGTATTCTATACATCGCTACTCCACTGGTGTGTCTCGTATTCTGTACATCACTACTCCACTGGTGTGTCTCGTATTCTATACATCGCTACTCCACTGGTGTGTCTCGTATTCTGTACATCGCTACTTCACTGGTGTGTCTCGTATTCTGTACATCGCTACTCCACTGGTGTGTCTCGTATTCTGTACATCGCTACTCCACTGGTGTGTCTCGTATTCTGTACATCGCTACTCCACTGGTGTGTCTCGTATTCTGTACATCGCTACTCCACTGGTGTGTCTCGTATTCTGTACATCGCTACTCCACTGGTGTGTCTCGTATTCTATACATCGCTACACCACTGGTGTGTCTCGTATTCTGTACATCGCTACTCCACTGGTGTGTCTCGTATTCTGTACATCGCTACTCCACTGGTGTGTCTCATATTCTGTACATCGCTACTCCACTGGTGTGTCTCGTATTCTATACATCGCTACGCCACTGGTGTGTCTCGTATTCTGTACATCGCTACTCCACTGGTGTGTCTCGTATTCTGTACATCGCTACGCCACTGGTGTGTCTCGTATTCTATACATCGCTACACCACTGGTGTGTCTCATATTCTATACATCGCTACGCCACTGGTGTGTCTCGTATTCTGTACATCGCTACACCACTGGTGTGTCTCGTATTCTGTACATCACTACTCCACTGGTGTGTCTCGTATTCTGTACATCGCTACTCCACTGGTGTGTCTCGTATTCTATACATCGCTACGCCACTGGTGTGTCTCGTATTCTGTACATCGCTACTCCACTGGTGTGTCTCATATTCTGTACATCGCTACTCCACTGGTGTGTCTCGTATTCTATACATCGCTACTCCACTGGTGTGTCTCGTATTCTGTACATCGCTACTCCACTGGTGTGTCTCGTATTCTGTACATCGCTACTCCACTGGTGTGTCTCGTATTCTGTACATCGCTACACCACTGGTGTGTCTCGTATTCTGTAGATCGCTACACCACTGGTGTGTCTCGTATTCTGTACATCACTACACCACTGGTGTGTCTCATATTCTATACATCGCTACTCCACTGGTGTGTCTCGTATTCTGTACATCACTACTCCACTGGTGTGTCTCATATTCTGTACATCGCTACTCCACTGGTGTGTCTCGTATTCTGTACATCGCTACTCCACTGGTGTGTCTCGTATTCTGTACATCGCTACTCCACTGGTGTGTCTCGTATTCTGTACATCGCTACTCCACTGGTGTGTCTCGTATTCTATACATCGCTACTCCACTGGTGTGTCTCGTATTCTGTACATCGCTACTCCACTGGTGTGTCTCGTATTCTGTACATCGCTACACCACTGGTGTGTCTCGTATTCTATACATCGCTACACCACTGGTGTGTCTCGTATTCTATACATCGCTACTCCACTGGTGTGTCTCGTATTCTGTACATCGCTACTCCACTGGTGTGTCTCGTATTCTATACATCGCTACTCCACTGGTGTGTCTCGTATTCTGTACATCGCTACTCCACTGGTGTGTCTCGTATTCTGTACATCGCTACGCCACTGGTGTGTCTCGTATTCTGTACATCGCTACTCCACTGGTGTGTCTCGTATTCTGTACATCGCTACTCCACTGGTGTGTCTCGTATTCTATACATCGCTACGCCACTTGTGTGTCTCGTATTCTGTACATCGCTACTCCACTGGTGTGTCTCATATTCTGTACATCGCTACTCCACTGGTGTGTCTCGTATTCTGTACATCACTACTCCACTGGTGTGTCTCGTATTCTATACATCGCTACTCCACTGGTGTGTCTCGTATTCTGTACATCGCTACTCCACTGGTGTGTCTCGTATTCTGTAGATCGCTACACCACTGGTGTGTCTCGTATTCTGTACATCGCTACTCCACTGGTGTGTCTCGTATTCTGTACATCACTACTCCACTGGTATGTCTCGTATTCTGTACATCGCTACTCCACTGGTGTGTCTCGTATTCTGTACATCACTACTCCACTGGTGTGTCTCGTATTCTGTACATCGCTACTCCACTGGTGTGTCTCGTATTCTATACATCGCTACGCCACTGGTGTGTCTCGTATTCTGTACATCGCTACTCCACTGGTGTGTCTCATATTCTATACATCGCTACTCCACTGGTGTGTCTCGTATTCTGTACATCGCTACGCCACTGGTGTGTCTCATATTCTGTACATCGCTACGCCACTGGTGTGTCTCGTATTCTGTACATCGCTACTCCACTGGTGTGTCTCGTATTCTATACATCGCTACTCCACTGGTGTGTCTCGTATTCTATACATCGCTACTCCACTGGTGTGTCTCGTATTCTGTACATCGCTACTCCACTGGTGTGTCTCGTATTCTATACATCGCTACTCCACTGGTGTGTCTCGTATTCTATACATCGCTACGCCACTGGTGTGTCTCGTATTCTGTACATCGCTACTCCACTGGTGTGTCTCATATTCTATACATCGCTACTCCACTGGTGTGTCTCGTATTCTGTACATCGCTACTCCACTGGTGTGTCTCGTATTCTATACATCGCTACTCCACTGGTGTGTCTCGTATTCTATACATCGCTACGCCACTGGTGTGTCTCGTATTCTGTACATCGCTACTCCACTGGTGTGTCTCATATTCTATACATCGCTACTCCACTGGTGTGTCTCGTATTCTGTACATCACTACACCACTGGTGTGTCTCGTATTCTGTACATCGCTACTCCACTGGTGTGTCTCGTATTCTATACATCGCTATGCCACTGGTGTGTCTCGTATTCTGTACATCGCTACACCACTGGTGTGTCTCGTATTCTGTACATCGCTACTCCACTGGTGTGTCTCGTATTCTGTACATCGCTACACCACTGGTGTGTCTCGTATTCTGTACATCGCTACTCCACTGGTGTGTCTCGTATTCTGTACATCTCTACTCCACTGGTGTGTCTCGTATTCTGTACATCGCTACACCACTGGTGTGTCTCGTATTCTGTACATCGCTACTCCACTGGTGTGTCTCGTATTCTGTACATCTCTACTCCACTGGTGTGTCTCGTATTCTGTACATCACTACACCACTGGTGTGTCTCGTATTCTGTACATCGCTACTCCACTGGTGTGTCTCGTATTCTATACATCGCTATGCCACTGGTGTGTCTCGTATTCTGTACATCGCTACACCACTGGTGTGTCTCGTATTCTGTACATCGCTACTCCACTGGTGTGTCTCGTATTCTGTACATCGCTACTCCACTGGTGTGTCTCGTATTCTGTACATCGCTACACCACTGGTGTGTCTCGTATTCTGTACATCGCTACTCCACTGGTGTGTCTCGTATTCTGTACATCGCTACTACACTGGTGTGTCTCATATTCTATACATCCCTACTCCACTGGTGTGTCTCGTATTCTGTACATCGCTACACCACTGGTGTGTCTCGTATTCTGTACATCACTACACCACTGGTGTGTCTCGTATTCTGTACATCGCTACACCACTGGTGTGTCTCGTATTCTGTACATCGCTACTCCACTGGTGTGTCTCATATTCTGTACATCGCTACTCCACTGGTGTGTCTCGTATTCTATACATCACTACTCCACTGGTGTGTCTCGTATTCTGTACATCGCTACTCCACTGGTGTGTCTCGTATTCTGTACATCGCTACACCACTGGTGTGTCTCGTATTCTGTACATCGCTACTCCACTGGTGTGTCTCGTATTCTGTACATCGCTACTCCACTGGTGTGTCTCGTATTCTGTACATCGCTACTCCACTGGTGTGTCTCGTATTCTGTACATCGCTACTCCACTGGTGTGTCTCGTATTCTGTACATCGCTACTCCACTGGTGTGTCTCGTATTCTGTACATCGCTACTCCACTGGTGTGTCTCGTATTCTGTACATCGCTACTCCACTGGTGTGTCTCGTATTCTGTACATCGCTACGCCACTGGTGTGTCTCGTATTCTATACATCGCTACTCCACTGGTGTGTCTCGTATTCTGTACATCGCTACACCACTGGTGTGTCTCGTATTCTGTACATCACTACACCACTGGTGTGTCTCGTATTCTGTACATCGCTACTCCACTGGTGTGTCTCGTATTCTGTACATCGCTACTCCACTGGTGTGTCTCGTATTCTATACATCGCTACTCCACTGGTGTGTCTCGTATTCTGTACATCGCTACTCCACTGGTGTGTCTCGTATTCTGTACATCACTACACCACTGGTGTGTCTCGTATTCTGTACATCACTACACCACTGGTGTGTCTCATATTCTATACATCGCTACTCCACTGGTGTGTCTCGTATTCTGTAGATCGCTACTCCACTGGTGTGTCTCGTATTCTATACATCGCTACTCCACTGGTGTGTCTCGTATTCTGTACATGGCTACTCCACTGGTGTGTCTCGTATTCTGTACATCGCTACGCCACTGGTGTGTCTCGTATTCTATACATCGCTACGCCACTGGTGTGTCTCGTATTCTATACATCGCTACGCCACTGGTGTGTCTCGTATTCTATACATCGCTACTCCACTGGTGTGTCTCGTATTCTGTACATCGCTACTCCACTGGTGTGTCTCATATTCTGTACATCGCTACACCACTGGTGTGTCTCGTATTCTGTACATCACTACACCACTGGTGTGTCTCGTATTCTGTACATCGCTACTCCACTGGTGTGTCTCGTATTCTGTACATCGCTACTCCACTGGTGTGTCTCGTATTCTGTACATCGCTAGGCCACTGGTGTGTCTCGTATTCTGTACATCTCTACTCCACTGGTGTGTCTCGTATTCTGTACATCGCTACTCCACTGGTGTGTCTCGTATTCTGTACATCGCTAGGCCACTGGTGTGTCTCGTATTCTGTACATCGCTACTCCACTGGTGTGTCTCGTATTCTGTACATCGCTACGCCACTGGTGTGTCTCATATTCTATACATCGCTACGCCACTGGTGTGTCTCGTATTCTGTACATCGCTAGGCCACTGGTGTGTCTCGTATTCTGTACATCTCTACTCCACTGGTGTGTCTCGTATTCTGTACATCGCTACTCCACTGGTGTGTCTCGTATTCTGTACATCGCTAGGCCACTGGTGTGTCTCGTATTCTGTACATCTCTACTCCACTGGTGTGTCTCATATTCTGTACATCGCTACTCCACTGGTGTGTCTCGTATTCTATACATCGCTACTCCACTGGTGTGTCTCATATTCTGTACATCGCTACTCCACTGGTGTGTCTCGTATTCTGTACATCACTACACCACTGGTGTGTCTCGTATTCTGTACATCGCTACACCACTGGTGTGTCTCATATTCTATACATCGCTACTCCACTGGTGTGTCTCGTATTCTGTACATCGCTACGCCACTGGTGTGTCTCGTATTCTATACATCGCTACTCCACTGGTGTGTCTCGTATTCTGTACATCGCTACACCACTGGTGTGTCTCGTATTCTGTACATCACTACACCACTGGTGTGTCTCGTATTCTGTACATCGCTACTCCACTGGTGTGTCTCGTATTCTATACATCGCTACTCCACTGGTGTGTCTCGTATTCTGTACATCGCTACACCACTGGTGTGTCTCGTATTCTGTACATCGCTACTCCACTGGTGTGTCTCGTATTCTGTACATCACTACACCACTGGTGTGTCTCGTATTCTGTACATCACTACACCACTGGTGTGTCTCATATTCTATACATCGCTACTCCACTGGTGTGTCTCGTATTCTATACATCGCTACTCCACTGGTGTGTCTCGTATTCTATACATCACTACTCCACTGGTGTGTCTCATATTCTATACATCACTACACCACTGGTGTGTCTCGTATTCTATACATCACTACACCACTGGTGTGTCTCATATTCTATACATCACTACTCCACTGGTGTGTCTCGTATTCTATACATCACTACACCACTGGTGTGTCTCATATTCTATACATCGCTACTCCTCTGGTGTGTCTCGTATTCTATACATCGCTACTCCACTGGTGTGTCTCGTATTCTATACATCACTACTCCACTGGTGTGTCTCATATTCTGTACATCGCTACTCCTCTGGTGTGTCTCGTATTCTGTACATCGCTACTCCACTGGTGTGTCTCGTATTCTGTAGATCGCTACTCCACTGGTGTGTCTCGTATTCTATACATCGCTACTCCACTGGTGTGTCTCGTATTCTGTACATGGCTACACCACTGGTGTGTATCATATTCTATACATCGCTACTCCACTGGTGTGTCTCGTATTCTGTACATCGCTACGCCACTGGTGTGTATCATATTCTATACATCGCTACGCCACTGGTGTGTCTCGTATTCTATACATCGCTACGCCACTGGTGTGTCTCGTATTCTATACATCGCTACTCCACTGGTGTGTCTCGTATTCTGTACATCGCTACTCCACTGGTGTGTCTCATATTCTGTACATCGCTACTCCACTGGTGTGTCTCGTATTCTGTACATCGCTACTCCACTGGTGTGTCTCGTATTCTGTACATCGCTACTCCACTGGTGTGTCTCGTATTCTATACATCGCTAGGCCACTGGTGTGTCTCGTATTCTGTACATCTCTACTCCACTGGTGTGTCTCGTATTCTGTACATCGCTACTCCACTGGTGTGTCTCGTATTCTGTACATCGCTAGGCCACTGGTGTGTCTCGTATTCTGTACATCGCTACTCCACTGGTGTGTCTCGTATTCTGTACATCGCTACTCCACTGGTGTGTCTCGTATTCTGTACATCGCTAGGCCACTGGTGTGTCTCGTATTCTGTACATCACTACACCACTGGTGTGTCTCATATTCTGTACATCGCTACTCCACTGGTGTGTCTCGTATTCTGTACATCGCTACTCCACTGGTGTGTCTCGTATTCTGTACATCGCTACTCCACTGGTGTGTCTCGTATTCTGTACATCGCTACTCCACTGGTGTGTCTCGTATTCTGTACATCGCTACTCCACTGGTGTGTCTCGTATTCTGTACATCGCTAGGCCACTGGTGTGTCTCGTATTCTGTACATCACTACACCACTGGTGTGTCTCGTATTCTATACATCGCTACACCACTGGTGTGTCTCGTATTCTGTACATCGCTACACCACTGGTGTGTCTCGTATTCTGTACATCGCTAGGCCACTGGTGTGTCTCGTATTCTGTACATCACTACACCACTGGTGTGTCTCGTATTCTATACATCGCTACTCCACTGGTGTGTCTCGTATTCTGTACATCGCTACTCCACTGGTGTGTCTCGTATTCTGTACATCGCTACTCCACTGGTGTGTCTCGTATTCTATACATCGCTAGGCCACTGGTGTGTCTCGTATTCTGTACATCTCTACTCCACTGGTGTGTCTCGTATTCTGTACATCGCTACTCCACTGGTGTGTCTCGTATTCTGTACATCGCTAGGCCACTGG